>NC_086446.1:200452847-200737847 GCF_028390025.1 Pseudophryne corroboree
GGGGACTATTTTTTTGTAGTGCCATCCTGTCTGACACTGCAGTGCCACTCCTAGATGGGCAAGGTGTTTGTGTCGGCCACTTGTGTTGTTAGCTTAGTCACACAGCGACCTTGGTGCGCCTCTTTTTTTCTTTGCATCATGTGCTGTTTGGGGACTATTTTTTTGAAGTGCCATCCTGCCTGACACTGCAGTGCCACTCCTAGATGGGCCAGGTGTTTGTGTCGGCCACTTGTGTCACTTAGCTTAGCCATCCAGCGACCTTAGTGCAAATTTTAGGACTAAAAATAATATTGTGAGGTGTTCAGAATAGACTGAAAATGAGTGGAAATTATGGTTATTGAGGTTAATAATACTATGGGATCAAAATGACCCCCAAATTCTATGATTTAAGCTGTTTTTGAGGGTTTTTTGTAAAAAAAACACCCGAATCCAAAACACACCCGAATCCGACAAAAAATTTTCAGGGAGGTTTTGCCAAAACGCGTCCGAATCCAAAGCACGGCCGTGGAACCGAATCCAAAACCAAAACACAAAACCCGAAAAATTTCCGGTGCACATCACTATTAATAAACCTCCCCTAAAGGGATGAAAAGGGGGTTGACATAATGATGTCATTACCGATGCGTGGTCCCATCACTTTTTACCGTATCTGCTACGGGTGCTCCCCAGGCAACACCAAGAACCATGGATTAATATTTACTTATATTAAGACGTCTCAAATTTACATCTCTATAGATTTACCACATTTTTAACACTCATTTATGTTTACAACAGTAAAAATCAGAAACTCCCGTGCGAAGAACATCTAGTCATAATATAGTTGTTCTATATAAATAAATTATATAAATAATAAAAATCCATGTTAGTTTTCAGATCAGGCATTACAGGCTGGTGCTTTATCAGCCACTCACAGGTCTCTCTCCTCTACTAATGGTGTGTACACACGGTGCGATTTCAGCTTATGGCCAACATCAGCTAGAAACTTCCCGCAGGGATGAGCCTCCGATCTAGCCAATATCGACCCTACCTGTACAGTCTATTTTTTCTTACGATGCGGATCCCATCAGAGCGCGCATCAGCATCATAGGAGCATACACAGAGTGTAATTTGCACTAACTTTTGTTACAATTTTATCGTCTATACAGTTAAAATTGTAAGGCCTAATCGCACCATGTGTACGGGGCTTTAGTCACATCTGACTTAATCAGATGCAACAAGTGATTGCATTATATGGTTTATGACAACAAGTTTGTTTAACCGTTCAGTTGTTGTATGCTGATAATGTGTAAACTCAGTTACATCTCTAAACCATAGACAACACAACCAATCTAATTATGTAAAACACACACTTTTGCATCAAATTATGTCAAAATATATTTGACAATATAATAAACATTTCTTCTAATTGTTTAAATTTAGTATGGTGGTGGACAAGACAGTCATACATTCAAACTCCAACATTTGTGTTCAACTCTCCCAATTAAACACACATGAATGTGCGGTGTCAGATGCCCAGCAGGGACAATTAGCCTATGAGTACTGAATGGGGAGAGTGCACCCAACTGAGAAATAATGACAATTTAGTGAAACATCTGTTCATTCTGCAAAAATAGTAATACAATCATAACATAAACAATGGGAGGTGTTTCAGCCAGCAGTCCCTAAAATAACCTCCTAAACACACACTTTAATCCTACATGCTGATAGCTATCACCTCAGACATCTAGTTACATTTAAAAGGAAATTTTGAAAAGCTTAAAGAGGCCTTGCTACATCAACCTTGTGGTTATATTTTGCTCAGGCTTATACAGCCCTATGCACCAGTTCTGTGGCTGCTTATAAAATTATGATAAACACTTTAGAATTGTAAATGACATATGCTGCAAATGTTATATAACTACAGTCTATAATAAAATAAGGGTTTGGTTCATTATATCAAAGGTGACCATGTCAACATTATGTCAACAGTATTCATTATTTTATTCAACATTCATCATGTTGAAAACAAAGAATAAAAACCACTTGGCCCATCTAGTCTGCATCTTTTTTTAAGCTTTTTAAACCCAGATGTGTCCTCTTACATCCTTGCTGCAGTCATGCAAAACAGCCCTCGGAAGTGCACTATGCTGCAAAAATATGTCTTAGACACAAATTAATGTAATAAGATGCACAAGCAGCTTCTGCCGATTAAAATGATATGCAGCATGCCTATATTCTGTGTGTGATTGTGACTCTTTCTGCATCCGAAATGCCATGTTACAGTGTTTTCCATGAAAACACTGTAGCATAGCATTTTGTATGCAAATACAGTTGCAGTCACACACAGAATATAGGCATGCTGCATATTATTTTAATCAGCAGAAGCTGCTTGTGCGTCCTGTTACAGACACATTTTCACGGGATAAAAACACAAGATAAGATGCTCGGTGCTACTGAGTCATGCGGCACTCACATGTTATGTGAACGAGACCTGTAGCGCACTAAGCAAAGATGTAAGAGGACACATCTGTATAAGGTATATCTAACCCCTAACCTCTAAACCTACTTAAGCCTAATGGCAATGTCGCCATTTTCATTGTTGACACTTCGTATCCTAACATTTTAACCATGTCAACACTTTCAAGGTCTTAGGGTCTCCATTATGCAAATTGACATATTAACCATTGACTTTGTGACTGCATACCTAAATTAGCTACAGTAGAAGAGATGATGACTAGCCCTTTAAAAAATATCTCTGAAATGAGTGTAAAACCTTGTACACCAAAAGTTACTCAGATTGTGGCAAGACCATGTCTGAATAACCCTTTGTATGCTGGCTAAATATCTAAGCTAAAATATACTGTAGCAATTTTTTAAAGCACCAGAAAAATATGAAATATGGTGAAATGTTTATTGTAAGGGTTCTGGCTGCTGTACACTGCATTTATTATGCATTATGTATCCCCAGCAACATATAATTATTTATGTGTCCCCACTCAGTAGAGATCGATTGCACACTCCATGACATTCATTTTTAATATGATGGGTGTATTCTATATATCTGCAAATAATATTATTATATTCTGTGTGTTTACTGTTTGTTAAAAGTATGTACATATCTCTCATGTGTTACTGCAGTTTTATATGCAGTGAAAAAATAGATTCCATGCAATGGAGTTTCAGAGATAACATTGTTGTATCCTGTGCTGATGATTAATGGCACTTTGACAGTCTTTTCATGAGGTATTTGGGAGATGTCTGTAACTAATAGTTGCAATTTTTCAAAAGCCTTCTCATGGACATTTTCCTCTTAAAATGCTAGTACTGTCTTTTATCTACAGTACTTGCATCATTCGCTGCAGACCAAACTGCAACTGGCCAAACTACAGTGAGAAGGTAATGAAAAATGGGAGCTATCCAAGGTGCTGACTCATATATGAATTCAAGTATTTACACCACAAGAATACATTACAGATCAAGCAAACACATAAAACACACATAAATAGAAGAGGATATTTAATTAACTGAAAAACATCAGATGCACAAAAGTTTAAGAACAGGAGGAAATCAGGGATGTGACCTGGCCAAAATGAAAACATATTCTGTATACAGTTTAATTAATATATATATATATATATATATATATATGTATATATATATATATATATAGAGAGAGAGAGAGAGAGAAATATTAATATCTATATAATATCTATCTAGTTACAGTATATTTGTATGTAACAGTAGTTCTATTTAATGCGATCTGTGTATGACAATGTTTTCCTTGTGTTGCCATGGTGACAGAAGTCTGAGTAGCAATCATTCTGGTTAAAAGTCAGATAGTTCTACAGTTGGCTGGTGCAGATATTGAATACAAAAGAAAATGTAAATATCTTGTAAATATTTGCTAGTATTTGGATTTACTTTTCAGTTGTAATGCTGAACCATCTCACTTTATCAAGGCAACCTGATTGTCACGTAAAATAAAAAAGGGGGTGGGACTGCATACCTTAGTCTTAAATATAAGAGGTGTTACACAAAAAAAAGGAAATGCTAGTGCACACTCTAAGCACCTACTCAGGTGGGTCCCTAACATCCGTAATACTGACATATTATATAAATGTATCCCTATCATAGCGTTCACTCTAATATGTAGACAGCAAATGCAAGGGACAATACTAATTAAAAATGCCTAAAGACAAGTGGGAAGGTTGCTAGTCCGGGTAGAAGATTCTCCACCTTCAAGTGTACTGTACATACATACATACAAAATTATAGTAGAGTAAATGGGAAGGGGTGGGGGGGCGGTTTGGGGGGGTGCTGGATTGCACACCCTAATTTAAATTATAAGAGGTACTACCTTGCTGAGACTTGTAGTGTCACACACAAAAAAGGAACATGCAGATTCACACTCTAAGTACTAAGAACACTGGTATCAAAACAATTATAATAAACTCTATAATTTAACATGGAGTGAAATTGAGGATCTGTTAGCATAATTTTGACCTAAAATGTGGTCCCAACTACCACGTCATGGTGACCTCATCAGGTGGCTCCCTAACATACTGTATCCACTGTACACTTTAAAACCATGTAATTAAGGATGGAATAATCACTTTTCCATCCTTAATTGTACTGCACCGGGTCGCATGTGATATCTTTCAGTTGCCCGTGTGACCAAACAGAAAATATTGCATGCAACTTGGGGAAGCGCCCAATCAAGCATACACATTGCACAATATGTTGTTTTGATTTGACCAGAAATGACATATTGTGCCAATATTGGCTAGGTATGTACCCACCTTTAGAATCAGCATAGTTCTACCGGAGAAATTATAAAACTAAACTTAATTAACTATCTTTATACTGTGTGCAATAATGCGTGCCTGTTGGTATGTTTAAACATAAAAATAAAGTGAGACGTTAAACATTACATTATGAGTTTACAGTAGGGCTGTCCATCACAGGGCTAGCTATTGATGTTAGACACTGTTAGGATAACTACCCTTGGTTTGCAGCTATGAATGCGCAATGGGAAGGGGATGTAGCCATGTATGTGCTAAGGAAAAGAGGCCAAATGAGAACCATTGGTCCCTCCTGCTGAACTTATAAACCATTGGGCACAAAACAATAATGGTTGTCAAACATAAATGGACAACACTCCTCATAGACATCACTAGGTAAGTTCTGCCATTACATATTTGTAAATAGTGTAATGGTGTACCGGTGGTTAGTGATTGAAGTGCTTTTTATATAGGCAATGGTAAACTTTCTCTATGCACCAGGAAGGGTGGAGCAAGCTATGTAGTCCTTGTATTTGCAACATGGCAGCACAGGAAATACAGACAGACAGAGAGAGATGCTTCCCAGAAATGCATCCCCTCAATAATCTATTTTGGGGTCTTTATATGTAATGGACATTACAATTTGTATCCAATATGGGACCATCACTCTTGGTTTTACTTTTTCCAATATATTTACCCTGCAAGATGATTAGTGATCTGACATGTTATTCCCCAGTTATGGATGTGATATACTGTATATTGGAAAACCATGTTCTATTGTATTTTTATACAATGTTTTTTGCTTACTTCTCTACTTATGAAAATGTTATAATACCGCCCCTCAATACAGTATTCCTTAAAAGGGTTAGCAGATACTGAAATGCTATCTATGATCATTGGATTAATTAAGGAAAGGAATCATTCGATAAATAGCTCAATCATCTCTGGAAACCTTAACTGTATAATAGTGTAACCTTATTCTCATAAAAATATAACAGTATGTTATGTGTGTTGAGTGTGGTGTACAATTCAAGTGTAATGAATGACACAAGTCATGTTTCCTTCTATTTACAATGATCTATGGTGGTGAGAATAGGTTAAATTCAAACGCTGCAGTCTCAGCTACTGAAAGGGCCTTGTGTTGTTAATCCTTTCAATGCTAGTGTGGGTCAGTAAGCCTGTTAAAAATGCTGGGTGTGAGGGACAGAAAGATTGATTGAGACAAGTGGAAGTTTGCAATAAAAAGCCTAAAACATTGAGTTTGAATACTGCGTGTGTAGGGGGAGGGAAAGCTGCATGGTCTTATACAGAGCATGTATTACTGAGTAAAGTAAATGCTTAGAACATCTTCACAGTATACAACAGAGAATAACTAGGAAAACCAGAAATTCTAGAAAGAATGGTAATGTTGTGCTACTTACTAATATGTGCCCAACATGAGAAATATAATATGTGTGTGTGTGTGTGTGTGTGTGTGTGTGTGTGTGTGTGTGTGTGTGTATACTGTGTATGTATATATATATATATATATATATATATATATATATAAAACGAAAACCCTCTTTCTGCATTATTAAAACTTAGAGTAGTAAAGTAGGAGTTTTACAACTGGCTGCCTTATTTCCCTAAGTCCCTGTTAGAAGGGACCAAGACAACAAATATAAAGCAATAGTGAAATTGGCACATTAGGGCTGATGTAACACCCCTACTTCAATCGAACCACACAATGGTACAACACAATAACAGAATATGGTGATATTTAAAAACAATCAGTGGGTTCAAATACACAAATTTTATTAAAATTAATTTAAAAAAATTAGTGTCCGTAATGGTATAAAAGTTCCTTGATCATTTTTATTCCCTACTAACATCCAGTGGGGGTCCAAATAAGAGCAAGTATACAGCTATTTCTTTCACAAACGCCTCCTTCTAAAACTGTAGATTAGAGGTCACATCACAAAAAGACTGATAACCCAACACATTTCGTCTCATACAGAGATTTCATCAGGGGTATATCTACAATACTAGACTATTAAAACAAAATTTTCAGAACATTTGCTTGATTTAGACAAATTATTACAATAAAACCAATACTTGGAACACAACTGATATTAACGGGTCTATGGAACAAACAGAAAATGGTGGAGATAGAAAAAAAGAATAATGTGCACAGAATGGTATAATAGCACATACCTCACTTAGGTAATTATCATCAAGGAAGACGTAGATACGATCTGTTCTGGGAAACTTACATCAATCAAAATAAGACACACAATATTAAAGTCACATAATATTAAAATCGTGGCCGAAAATGCCTATTAGAGAGACATTCTTATTTGCACACATTTTTCAAAGGATGATAATAATACTGGGAGTCATGCAGACCCGATCGCACACTGCATTTTTTTGCAGCGGTGCGATCGGGTCTGAACAGTACATATGTGCAGGCCGCAATGCGCAGGTGCGTCGCTGTCCGGCAATGGGGGTCGCCGGACAGCATCAGTTTCTATGATGAAAGCGATTGCAGGGGCGATCACAAGAAGAACGCAGCAAGAACAATTAAGCTGTGCGCTCGGTGAGTGGTGGTGTATATGATTGTCAGCAGCGACTTGGAAAGGGAATGCCAATCCCTCAGAAAAACACTCGATAGAACAAAAACCATGTTGCGCTTAACAATCAAAGATGAAAAACATTTATTTTAAAAATTAACAGCAATTCTCCCGGGAGTACAATTAATATAAAACAATTATCAATAATCTACACGGTACAGAATCACTGTGCCCAAATGAATTATAATTATGCAGATCTCATTTGACAATTAAAACATATGACCCCAAGAATATTGTAATGAATACAACAACAATAATAATGATTATTATGCTCTTATGATCAACAAATGGGTCTATGTGCCGATGGTAACTCACTTATTGTGTAGAAGTCCCAAACAGTCCTTATTCCATACGGACGTGTATCAGTTCCAATATTCCTATAATGGAAAATGCCCTTGCAATAGGATTTTAACGCTCAAATAGATGCAGGGGTAGACAAATGGACTGTGTCCAACAGAACCATGCTGCTGTGATGGTATTAGCAGGGATCACAAGAAGTTTGACAGGCAGAAGTAGTTCCTGTGCGGCAACTCACCGTTTCCTTAGAGTGTTGGAAAAAATGTAGGCGTGTCCACCCATTCCAGAGGAGGGTTCCTGAACCATCAGCCCGGATCATCACAGTGGCTGAGTAAGTCCTGGGCTTGTGCAGAAACTGCACTAACTTTTGCTTGTGTAGATCTCTGCACAGCCATTCGCACCCCTGCGATGCGCTTACCCCCTCCCCTGTAGGCGGTGATTACCTGGTCGCAGCAGTGCAAAAAATAGCCTGCATGCGACCAGGTCTGAATTAGGCCCACTGTCTTGATATTGCACCAAGTCACTTTATATATAAGAGCACATACCTGACCAATTTTGAAAATAGGCGTGTGATACATAGGGAATCAGATTTAATAGATGATTTCAATAGTACTCAACCTAGGGAATTTATTATTAAATGAAATTAGTGTCCATTTAATGACATTGTTCGCATACAGAAAGGAATGTGGACAGGGGGGCTGGAGTACCTTCCGGTAATAGAAACACAAACAGATAGGGGCCAAACAAGGACCATAATTAAGTGCTTAATACCATTGACATAAGTTAATGGGAGTATACTTATATACAGTAAGCTCAGTAATACTCCTTTTCCACTAGCTCAAAAAACACGGGTAAATGCATGGCAGCACGCATTTACCCATGTTTTTTGCTAGTGGAAACGGCTCCCTCTGCTTAAAAGCCGGATCAAGTGATCTGGGAATCCTACCCTGGTAGCTTACTGGGTTGAACACGAGTTCAACCCGGTAAGCTGTGCAGTGTAAACGGGAGCTGTGTCGATACGACGCGGCCCCTGTTCACAGTGTATGAAAGGGCAGCGCTGGGAGATCATGTGATCTCCCAGCGCCGCCCCTGCCATGTCACCAGCAGCGTCACCAACCCGGCATTATGCCGGGTTGGTGAGTGCAGTGGGAAAGGGGGCTCTGATGCGGGTCGCAGCCGAGTAGCACCCGTGTCAGGCTCCCGGCTGTGACCCGCATCACTAGTGGAAAAGGGGTATGAGTCAAAAGAGAGTCCTATCCGAAACATGAGTTAAATAAAATAGGGGTTGAATGACCACAGAAAAATATATGTGCTTAATGATCACAAAATAAACATGCTGGATCACAATAGATAAAAAATACATTTCACAATTCATAATACACCTTAAGAAAATGGGATCAAAATCAAATAGAGTAAGAAAAGAGTACAATTGTATATATATTTATGTACTCTTTTCTTTCTCTATTTGATTCTGATCCCATTTTCTGTTTGTTCCATAGGCCCATTCATATCAGTTGTGTTCCAAGTATTGGTTTTATTGTAATAATTTGTCTAAATCGAGTAAATGTTCTGAAAATGATGTTCTAATATTGTAGATATACCCCTGATGAAGTCTCTGTATGAGACAAAATGTGTTGGGTTATCAGTGTTTTTGTTATGTGACCTCCAATCTACAGTCTTAGAAGGAGGAGTTTGTGAAAGAAATATCTGTACACATGCTTTTATTTGGACCCCCACTGGATGTTATTAGGGGATAAAAATGATCAAGGAACTTTTATACCATTGCGGACACTAATGTTTTTTATGAATTTTAATAAAATTTGTGTATTGGAACCCACTGATTGTTTTTAAATATCACCATATTCTGTTATTGTGTTGTACCATTGTGTGGTTGAATTGAAGTAGGGGTGTTACATCAGCCCTAATGCGCCAATTTTACTATTGCTTTATATATATATATATATATATATATATATATATATAAATAAATATATATATATATATATATATATATATATGCGTCTTATCTACAAGCTACAAGAAATAGGGCTAGGGAGCACAATATGCACTTGGGTAAGTAATTGGTTAGATAATAGGGAGCAGTGCGTTGCGGTCAATGGATCATTTTCAAATTGGACTAAAGTACTAAGTGGTGTGCCACAAGGGTCTGTACTTGGACCACTTTTGTTCAACATTTTCATCAACGACCTAACAGTAGGTCTAGAGAGCATGGTATCAATTTTCGCAGACGATACTAAATTGTGTAAGGTTATAAATACGTAGGTGAATGCTGAGTCTCTTCAGAATGACTTAACTAAACTGGAAGCATTGGAAGCAAAATGGAGAATGAGATTCAACACAGACAAGTGTAAGGTAAAGCAATGTGGGGGAAAGACCAAAAATAACACCTTCATACTAAATGGGGTAATATTAGGGGATTCTGTACTGGAAAAAGACTTAGGGGTTCACATGGATAACAAATTAAGCAGCAGTGCCCAAAGTAGGAGAGCAGCAAAGAAGGCTAATAAGATATTAGCATGCATAAAACGAGGAATTGATGCAAGGGACGAGAGTATTATACTCCCATTATATAAATCACTAGCGAGGCCTCATCTTGAATACTGTGTACAATTTTGGGCACCATATTACAAAAAGGATATCCTGGAGCTAGAAAAGGTTTAGAAGTAGGCGACAAAACTAATCAAGGGCATGGAGATGCTGGAATACGAGGAAAGGCTTGCAAGGCTAGGCATGTTACATTGGAAAAGAGAAGCCATGATCAACAAATATATAAGGGGTCAATACACAGAGCATGAGAGGGACCTGTTTTCTATAAGATCAGCACAGAGGACACGTGGTCACTCGCTTAGGTTAGAGGAGAGAAGTTTCCGCACATTGAGGCGAAAAGGTTTTTTCACAGTAAGGACAATACGTGTTTGGAATTCCTGCCTGAGAGAGTAGTAACTGCGGACTCATTCAACACCTTTAAGAATGGGTTACATAAATTCCTATTTGATAAAGATATTCAGGGTTATGGTGCGTAGGCACGCATTATAGTTAATATAACTAGTCCTAACATAAAAATAACTAGTCCTACAATAAAACTGCATAGAAGACCACAAATAGGTTGAACTCAATGGACAATTGTCTTTTTTCAACCTTAGTATGTTACTATGTATATATATATATATATATATATATGGTATATATATTAGAGATGAGTGGGTTCTGCTAAATTACTTGGTTTTTAACATCAGTATTAACACAAATTCAGATTTTCTGGATTATTATTATAAATTTGAGTAAATCAGAACCCGCTCGTCTCATATGTATACTAGTAGAGGTGTGCGGCGGGCACTTTTCGTGTTTTGTGCTTTGGTTTTGGATCTTAATCCTCACCCGTATTTTGGATCTGGATAGGTTTTGCCAAAACCACCATTTCAAGTTTTGATTTTAGTTTTGGTTTTGGATCTGGATGATTTTTGAAAAAAACACAAAAACAGCTAAAATCACAGAATTTGGAGGTAATCTTGATACTACAGTATTATTAACCTCAATACCATTCATTTCCACTCATTTCCAGTCTATTCTGAACACCTCACATCTCACAATATTGTATTTAGGCCAAAAGGTTGCAACGAGGTAGCTGGATGACTTTGCTAAGCGACCCAAGTGTACGGCACAAACACCTGGCCCATCTAGGAGTGGCACTGCGGTGGCAGAGAGGATGGCACTTTTAAAAACTAGGTCCCAAACAGCACAACATGCAAAGAAGAAAAAAAGGTGCAATGAGGTAGCTGAATGACTTTGCTAAGTGACACAAGTCTGCGGCACAAACACCTGGCCCTAGGAGTGGCACTGCATTGTCAGACAGGATGGCACTTTTAAAAACTAGGCCTCAAACAGCACATAATGCAAAGAAAAAACAGAGGTGCAAGATGGAATTGGCCTTGAGCCCTCCCACCCACCCTTATGTTTTATAAACAGGACATGCACACTTTAACAAACTAATCACTTCAGCAACAGGGTCTGCCACACAACTGTGGCTGAAATTATTGGTTTGTTTGGGCCCACACAAAAAGAGAAGCAATTACTCCTACCACCAAAAAAAGAAGCAATTCATCTCTCCTTGCACAAACTGGCTCTACAAAGGCAAGATGTTGTCCTAATCCCCATCCACCCATTCCTCACCCCTTTCAGTGTGTACATCCTCCTCCTCACACAGTATTAATTCATTCCCACTGGAATCCACCATCACAGGTCCCTGTTTACTTTCTGGAGGCAATTGCTGGTAAAGGTCTTCCTGGAGGCATTTAGAATTAATTTTGATGAATATCATCTTCCCAACAATTTGTGGAAGTAACTTCCTACACCAATCACTGACAAGGTTACCGGCTGCACTGAACAATCTTTCAGAGTGCACACTGGAATGGGGGCAACTTAGGTAAAATGAAGCCAGTTTGTGCAAGGGCCTCCAAATTGCCTCCTTTTCCTGCCAGTATACATACTGATACATACAGTCTGACATGCCTACTTGAATGCTGTAACCCATATGATCCTCCACCATTCTTTCAATGGTGACAGCATCATATGCAGTGACAGTAGACATGTCAGTAATCGTTGGCAGGTCCTTCAGTCTGGACCAGATGTCAGCACTCGCTTCTGACTGTCCTGTGTCACCGCCAGCGTGTGGGCCTGGAAATTTTATCCTTTTCCTCGCAGCCCCAGTTGTGGGAGAAAATGAAGGAGGAGCTGTTGACGGGCCACGTTCCGCTTGATTTGACAGTTGTCTCACCAGCAGGTCTTTGAACCTCTGCAGACTTGTGTCTGCCGGAAAGAGAGATACAACGTAGGCTTTAAACCTAGGATTGAGCACGGTGGCCAAAATGTAGTGCTCTGATTTTAACAGATTGACCACCCTTGGATTCTGACAAAGTGAATGAAGGGCTCCAACCACAAGTCCAACATACTTAGTGGAATCACTCCATCTTAGCTCCTCCTTCAGTTTCTCCAGCTGCTTCTGCAAAAGCCTGATGAGGGGAATGACCTGACTCAAGCTGGCAGTGTCTGAACTGACTTCATGTATGGTAAGTTCGAAGGGTTGGAGAACCTTGCACAACATGGAAATCATTCTCCACTGCGCTTGAGTCAGGTGCATTCTCCCTCCTTTGCCTACATCATAGGTGGATGTTTTGGCTTGAATGGCCATTTGATGCTCCTCCATCCTCTGAAGCATATAGCGTGTGGAATTCCACCTCGGTACCACCTCTTGCTTCAGGTGATGGCAGTGCAGATTCAGGAGTGTTTGCTGGCACTCCAGTCTTCAGCACACGGTGCCTGAATGTCGAAAGTGGTCCGCAGTTTCTTGGGCCACCAACAGCATCTCCTGCATGCCCGTCATTTTTTATAAAATTCTACACCATTAAATTAATTGTATGTGCAAAACATGGGACATGCTGGAATTTGCCCATATGTAATGCACGCACAATATTGGTGGCACTATCCGATATCACAAATTCCCAGGAGAGTCTAAGTGGGGTATGCCATTGTGCGATGATGTCCCTTAGTTTCAGTAAGAGGTTGTCAGCAGTGTGCCTCTTATGGAAACTGGTGATACACAGCGTAGCCTGCATAGGAATGACGAGGTGTTTGTGAGATGCTGCTAATGGTGCCACTGCTGTTGTTGCAGCGGGAAGCAATACATCTACCCAGTGGGCTGTCACAGTCATATAGTCCTTAGTTTGCCCTGCTCCACTTGTCCACATTTCTGTGGTTAAGTGGAGCGTGGGTACATCCGCATTTTTCAGGACACTGAGGACAATTTTCGTAATGTCCCTGTACAGTCTGGGAATCGCTTTCCTTGTGAAATGGAACCTATATGGGATTTGGTACCGGGGACACACTACCTCCATCAATTGTCTAAATCCCACTGCACCAATGGCGGATACCAGATGCACGTCTAACACCAGCAATAGCTGTCAAGGCGTCAGTTATCCGCTTTGCAACAGGATAACTGCTGTCATATTTCCTCTTCCTTGCAAAGGACTGTTGGACAGTCAATTGCTTAGTTGAAGTAGTACAAGTGGTCTTCCGATTTTCCTCTCTGCGATGATGATCGAATCGCAGCAGAAGCAACAACAATAGCAACAGCAATAGGTGTACCACTCAAGGATCCTCCGGAAGAATCCCTGTTAGGAGAGGACTCGTCAGTCATGCCAGTGACATGGCCTGCAAGACTACTGACATTCCTGACTGAGGAAGAAATTGATGTTGAAGGAGTTATTGGTGTGGCTTGCAGGAGCTTGGGTACAAGTGGAAGAAGGGATTTAGGTGTCAGTGGACTGCTTACGCTCTTACCAAAAGTTTCTGAACTTGACAATGACTTCTGATTAAAGCACTGCAGGTGACGTATAAGGGAGGATGTTCCTAGGTGGATAATGTCCTTACCCCTACTTATTACGGATTGACAAAGGCAACACATGGCTTGACACCTGTTGTCCGGATTTGTGGAGAAATAATTCCACACTGAAGAGGTGGCTTTTTTGGTATTTTACCAAGGCATCACAATGGGATTATTTATCCCATGGACAACAACTGCCTACCCCGGAACCTGATTTAAACAAACCACATCACCATGAGAATCCTCCTCGTCAACTTCCTCCTCAGCTCCAGCAACACCCATATCCATATCCTGGTGTACTGCAACAGTGACATCTTCAATTTGAATATCAGAAACTGGACTGTGCATGCTCCTTCCAGCACTTGCAGAGGACGTGCAAATAATGGAAGGAACCACCTCTACCCATCCGACACACTTGGACTCTCCTTGGTGATTTGTGATACCATCTTAGAATGCACAGTTCTTTGCTGTGCTTTTGCCAGCTTAACTCTTTTCATTTTTCTAGCATGTGGATGAGAGCTTTCATCGTCATGTGAAGCTGAACCATTAGTCAAGAACATAGGCCAGGGCCTTAGCTGTTCCTTGCCACTCTGTGTCATAAATGGCATATTGGCAAGATTACATTTTTCCTCAGATGATTGAAATTATTATTTTTTGGTCATTTTACTTAACCTTTGCTTTTTGACATTTACATGCCCTCTACTATAACATTGGGCATCGGCCTTGGCTGACGACGTTGATGGTATTTCATCATCTATGTCATGACTAGTGGCAGCAGCTTCAGCACTAGGACGAAGTGGTTCTTGATCTTTCCCTATTTTATCCTCCAAATTTTTGTACTCCATTATTTTTCTGGAGTTATATAATAATATGTGGTACAGCAGAGCCTACCACACAGGGCAAACCCTGTTAAAAAAAATGGATTAAATATTAATAATCCTTTTATTTGGAGTAAATAATATACAGCACAGGACAGCACCACTGGACTTATACGGCAGTATCACTGGACTGGACTTATACAGCAGTACCACTGGACTTTTACGGCAGTATCCCCGGACTTGCACGTCAGTAGCAGTGGACTGGACTTATACGTCAGTACCACAGGACTTACACAGCAGTACCACTGAACTGGACTAATACAGCAGTACCATTGGACTTATACAGCAGTACCACTGGACTGGACTTATATGTCAGTACCACTGGACTTATACGCCAGTACAACTTAACTTATATGTCAGTACCTCTGGACTTATACGGCAGTACCACTGGACTGGACTTATACGGAAGTACCACTGAACTTATATGGCAGTACCACTAGACGTATATGGCAGTACCACTAGACTTATACGACAGTACCACTGGACTTACACGGCAGTACCACTGGACTTACACGGCAGTACCACTGCACTTATATGGCAGTACCACTGGACTTATACGGCAGCAGCACTGGACTTATGGCAGCACAGGACAACACCACTGGACTTATAGCAGCACAGGACACCACCACTGGACTGGACTTATACAACAGCAGCACTGGACTTAGGGCAGCACAGGACACCACCACTGTGACTGGACTGATGCAGCACAAGACACCACCACTGGACTAATGCAGCACAAGACAGCACTGGAATGACACATAAGAGCAGGGCGCCACCCCACGTGCCACCCCACTTTCCTGCACAGACACTGAGAATCTCCAGGACTGGAGTGAAAATGGCGGCGACGCGCGGCTCCTTTTATGGAATCCAAAACCCACGAGAATCCGTCAGCAGGATGATGACGTTTTACCTTGTTCTGGTTTCCTAGTCTGCCAGGAAAACCCCGAGCCAGACTCTGATCCGGGCTCAGGACGTGATGTTCGGTAGGGTTTGGTTCTCAGAGAACTGAACCAGCTCATCTCTAATATATATACACATATATATATATATATATATATATATATATATATGTGTGTATATAAACACAGTATAAGTACATATTATATATATATATATATATATATATATATATATATATAATATTAGAGATGTGCAGACCCCATGATTTGGATTTGTCTGCAGGATTTGTATTTGCCAACCAGCCGCTACAGGCTTTGGATTTGGATTTTTTTCAATATTTGTCAATAAACCCAAAATCACTTAATTTTTTATTATTTTTTTGTCCCCAGATTATTAACCTCAATAACATTCATTTCAAGTCATTTGCAGACAATTTTGACCCCCTTATAGCTCACAATTTTGTTTCCATCCACTTTAGGTCAAAGTCTGCAGCAAGCTGGTTACTTAATACTAGGTGACAGAGCAGCGGCACAAACAGACAGCAGTTTGTAGCATACAGTATCTGTGAAACACTGCCACACAGCAGTGGGATAAATGAATGGTGGTGCAAGATGGAATTGTCCTTGGGCACTCAAACCCACCCTTATGTTGGATATTAAATACGACATGCACAGTATAACAAAGCAATCATTTCAGCGACATGGACTTGTGGCTGAAATGATTGGTTTGTTTGGGCCCCCCAAAAACAAGATACTAATTGCCATAAAGCAATAACTCTACTCTACAGTATCTAGAAGATGTCATCGCCACTGCCATCCTTACGCTCACCCTCATCAGTGTGTACATCCTCATCATCATCATGCGATATTAATTCCTCCCCAGTAGAGTCCGCCATTACAGATGTCTCTGTATTTCAATTTAATTGCTGGGAAAGGTCTTCCGGGTGGAATTTCCAGTTCATTTTGATGAACATCATCTTTTCCACATTTTGAGGAAGTAGCCTCCTACGCCATTCACTCACAAGGTTCCCAGCTGTGCTGAAAACTCTCTCCAAGTACACACTGGAGGGTGGGCAGCTTAAGTAATACAAAGCCAGTTTGTACAAGAGCCTCCATATTGACTTTTTTTTACTTACAGTACACGAAGGGACTCTGTGACATGCCTACTTTTATGGTGTTGTGAAAGTAATCTTCAACCATTCTTTGGATGGTGACCGTATCAGATGGAGTTACGGTAGAGTTGTCATTAATACTGGGAAATTCATTTAGATCTGACCAGATGTCAATATGTTGTTTGGAAAAGACCACTAGGTCTTTTGGGAAAGTTTGCTTTTTCCCGGCTGATTTAGAAGAAATTGAAGGAGGAGACATCACTTGAGCTAATAACTTGCTCACCAGGAGCTCTTTGCATCTCTTAAGATCTGTGTCAGTTGGAAAGAAAGACACAGCATATGACTTGAACCTAGGATCAAGCACAGTTGCCAAAATGTAGTGATCCGATTTCAAGATATTGGCAACCCTTCGATCCTGGCAAAGCGAAAAAAGGACTTGATCTACAAGTCCGGCATATTTTGCAGATACGCCTTGTTTTATCTCTGCCTTCAATTTCTGCAGTTGTTTTTCCAAAAGCCTAATTAGGGGAACCACCTGGCTCAAGCTAGCAGTTTCAGAACTCACTTCATAGGTGGCTACTTCGAAGGGTTTGAGCACCAGCTTGTCCCACACTGCGTGGAGTCAGACTGCTTTCACACACATTACTATACTTTGATCTACACTGTAATGGGGTGCAGTGAAAACTACAAAACAATGTAAACAGCAAACATGTTTTTTTATTTTTGGGGGGACGCAGCTTGTCCCACACTGCGTGGAGTCAGACCACTTTCACACAAGTTATTATACTTTGGTGTACTAGGGTGCAGTGCACACAACTAACAATTTTATTTAATTTTGATGGGGGCATACCTTGTCGCACACTGCATGGAGTCAGACCGCTTTCACACACGGTACTATATAACTATTGTGTACTGGGATGCAGTGCACACAACAACAAAAACATTTTTTTTTTTTGGGGGGGGCGCACCTTGTCCCACATTGCATGGAGTCAGACTGCTTTCACACACGGTACTATACAAATGTGGTGCACTGGAGTGCAGTGCACACAACAAACAATTTTATTTAATTTTCTTTAGGATGCACCTTGTCCCACACTGTGTGGAGTCAGACCGCTTCCACACACAGTACTATACAACTATGGTCTACAGGTGTGCAGTGCACACAACAAACGCTGTAAAGAGAGAAGAGCAAACAATTTTTTTTGGCAGGACGCAGATTGTCCCACTGCGTGGAGTCAGACTGCTTTCACACATGCACTGTGAATGCAGAGGGTGGGGCCTGCATAGTCATGGCAGTACCACTATGACGGAGTTAGGGGACTGGTCACTGGACACACTGACAGCACCACAGCCCCTTTGATGGACAGTGACAGCACCAAAAAACCCCACTAGCTGTGCTGGTTACAATGACTGACAGGCCCTTAAATGTACACTACTACACTAACTGTCACAGCCAGGATCCAGTCTCTAGGTCGACACTATCTAGGTCGACCACTATTGGTCAACAGTAACTAGGTCAACAGGGTTTCTAGGTCGACATATTCTAGGTCGACAGGTCAAAAGGTCGACATGAGTTTTTCACAATTATTTTCTTTTTTTTAACTTTTTCATACTTAACGATCCACGTGGACTACAATTGGAATGGTAACCTTGCCCGCGGTGAGCGAAGCGAGCCATGCGAGGGGACATGGTTCACTAATTGGGATTCCTGGTCACTCTATGAAGAAAACGACACCAAAAAAACATAAAAAACTCATGTTGACCTTTTGACCTGTCGACCTAGACCATGTTGACCTAAATACCCTGTCAACCTAGTTACTGTCAACCAATAGTGGTCGACCTAGACACTGTTGACCTAGTTACTATCTTCCTTCCATACCACACCCGTCACAGCCACGGACCATTATACCACTGACTCACACAGCCCCACAGACAGCTCCTGATGGACAGTGACTGACAGACCCGATGGACACTCTGACTGATAGCCTTACAGACAGCCCTTGATGGACACTCTGACTGACAGCCCCACAGCACAGCCCCTGCTGGACACTCTGACACAGCCCCTGATGGACAATCTGACAGCCTGCCCTTAAAAGGACAAAGATTGACAGCTCACAACAGCAGAGCTCCTCGCAGCGTAGAAGCATGCAGAAAAATGGCGCTGAGCCGTTGGATGCCAAGCCTTTATAGACTCGAAGTCTTGCGAGAATCTGACGTGGGATGATGACGTTCAGATCCCCAGCCTCGAGGTAAAATTTCAGGATTTATAATCCCTCTTTCAATATGGAAATTTCTGAATTGTTTTTTAAAACTTGAAGCTGTCACATGGCAAAACACGGAGACTTGTATTTTCTTATATTATTTTGCAATTTCTTTTTGTATCATGTTGCACACAAGTCAGAGTGTGCCCAGATCTCACTGAGTTTAGCATACTGTGCATTCACCAAAAAAAAAGAGATGACTCAGGGATATACGCAAACCTGATTTATTTTGCAATTGTGCAATTATTGGCCGACTGTGCATACATCTAAGTCACACTGCACATGTTCCACAAAGGTCTTGCCAGGAGTAGATCTAGACTTTTCTTTTAGGGGGGTGGGGGTGGGGGGTGGGGGGAATGCAGTTGAAGAAATAAGCGGGACACCTCCTTTCTCAATTAATTCCACCTCCTCCTCCTGGCCCCTCCCATTTTCAAATAGTGACCTCACATGAAGTTAAATAAGTCAGATGGTTCCAAAGGAAACAGAAAAAAGTATATAATAACAAATAAGTTACATATAGATAAAACTGACCACACAATTACAAACAAACAATAACATTGAACTAAGGGCTAAATTCAGCAAGGAACGTTGATGCAGCAGCATTCGCATGCTGAAGCCCTGTAAAGTATGTGCACGAGCAGCAGCCACACTGCGTGTGCACACACTTTGAGCTGTGAAAGCATCTCACATATGCGAACGCCTCTGCCAGATTCACAGGCAGAGGCATTCGTGGGGCTGGGAGAGGGCATCATGGGAGAACAATGCAGGCATGTCCATACCATTTACGGGGCAGGCCGCGGCGGCTGCATGATGTCACATGCGACCCAAAAACAAGGTGGGTAGCCGCCTGCCTTCGCAGCTTGGCTGCATAGGCAGAGGGCTGCCCTAAACATACAAAAGCATCACTGCCATGCTTTTGCATGGTTGCGGGGGGCTGAATCCGGCATGGGGGGTGGACTTGCCCTGTGCTGGTCATCCCGCCGCATGTCAGAGAAATGAATCATACAGTAGACGTGTGATTTTTCACACATCTACAATCCATGCTGAATTAGGCACTAAGCCATTAATATGACAAATGCATCACACAGAAGATCATGTTCGAATAGGCATATAACATTTTTGTGACTTTATCAAAGACATGCAAAATTGTGGAACCTGCAGCTATCATACCTCGACTGAAGGACTCCAGCTATGGTAAACTTTATTCTGTAGCCTACATACAGTCCCAGTCACCTTTAAATATCATGTTCCGGATTTGCATAAGACTGATTATGCACTAATAGGAGCACTTATTATATGGCCCACAAGACGGACCTTATTTCAGAATACTTTATATGCCTATTCGAATATAAACTTCTACGTGATTCATTTGTCAAATAAACGGTTTAGTTCAATTGTTTGTTGGTAATTGTGTGGTTAATTTGATTTATATGTAACTTGTTTGTTGTTAAATGCTTTTTATTGTTTCCTTTGGAACCATCTGACATATTTAAACTAAAATGTATCAAACCATTTAGTGCTGCTTATTTGTAGTGTTGGTAAGTTCCTTTGTCATTATGCCCAATCCTAAATGCAGGGAAAAGTTGCAATTAAGGGATACAGTATGTGCATCTGATTTCATTGTTGCCCAAATGCTAAAGGTTACAGTAATTTGCTCTGATTGACTTTTATATATTTTTAAGAACGTGTTATATAAACAGGGGTAGGGAGCAGATTTATAGGGCAGTTTACTGTAGATTTGAGCTGGGTGATTGCTATACAGAGAAATATGGTAGCATGGTGTGACTCACCACAATAGGAGTACAAGGAAAGAATGAACAGGAGGGATAACATAACTCTGCCACTGATTTCTTTTGACCATTCAAGAGCTGTGTTTGTTCAGGGACTAAGAGATCCAACAAAGGGGGTAATTCCAAATTGATCGCAGCAGGAATTCTGTTAGCAATTGGGCAAAACCATGTGCACTGCAGGGGAGGCAGATATAACATGTGCAGAGAGAGTTAGATTTGGGTGTGGTGTGTTCAATCTGCAATCTAATTTGCAGTGTAAAAATAAAGCAGCCAGTATTTACCCTGCACAGAAATAAAATAACCCACCCAAATCTAACTCTCTCTGCAAATGTTATATCTGCCCCCCCCCCCTTGCAGTGCACATGGTTTTGCCCAACTGCTAAAAAATTTCCTGCTGCGATCAACTTGGAATTACCCCCAAAGGACCTGATTCAGATATGATTGCAGCAGCAAATTTGTTAGCTAATGGTCAAAACCATGGGCCTAATTCTGAGTTGATCGCAGCAGCAATTTTGTTAGCAGTTGGGCAAAACCATGGCCCTCATTCCGAGTTGTTCGCTCGCAAGCTGCTTTTAGCAGCTTTGCACACGCTAAGCCGCCGCCTACTGGGAGTGAATCTTAGCATAGTAAAATTGCGAACGAAAGATTCTCAAAATTGCGAATAGACAGTTCTTAGCAGTTTCTGAGTAGCTCGAGACTTACTCTGCAACTGCGATCAGTTCAGTCAGTTTCGTTCCTGGTTTGACATCACAAACACACCCAGCGTTCGCCCAGACACTCCCCCGTTTCTTCAGACACTCCCGCGTTTTTCCCAGAAACGGCAGCGTTTTTTCGCACACACCCATAAAACGGCCAGTTTCCGCCCAGAAACACCCACTTCCTGTCAATCACATTACGATCACCAGAACAAAGAAAAAACCTTGTAATGTCGTGAGTAAAATACCAAACTTAATAGCAAATTTACTTGGCGCAGTCGCACTGCGGACATTGCGCATGCGCATTAGCGACTAATCGCTCCGTTGCGAAAAAAAAATAACGAGCGATCAACTCGGAATGACCACCCATGTGCACTGCAGGAGGGGCAGATATAACATGTGCAGAGAGAGTTAGATTTGGGTGGGGTGTATCCAAACTGAAATCTAAATTGCAGTGTAAAAATAAAGCTGCCAGTATTTACCCTGAACAGAAACAAAAGAACCCACCCAAATCTAACTCTCTCTGCACATGTTATATCTGCCCCCCTGCAGTGCACATGGTTTTGCCCAATTGCTAACTAACATGCTGCTGCGATCAACTCAGAATTACCCCCCATGTGCACTGCGGGAGGAGTAGATATAACAAGTGCAGAGAGAGTTAGATTTGGGTGGGGTGTGATCAGATTGAAATCTAAATTGCAGTGTAAACATAGAGCAGCCAGTATTTACCCTGCACAGAAACAAAATGACCCACCCAAATCTAACTCTCTGCACATGTTATATCTGCCCTTCCTGCAGTGCACATGATTTTGCCCATTAGCTAACAAATTTGCTGCTGCGATGAGTTCTGAATTACCCCCAAAATCAATTTTACTTATGAATAATTTCTGGGGAATAATAAAAAAATAACGTATAAATGACCTGTAATTCGTTATACTGTATAAAGAAGATATATATTATGTCTGGATTACTTGGGCTAAATATATAGTTATGTGTGGTGTTGTACCAACAAGCCTATTCAGATCATGCTGGCACTTGTAGTTCTACAGCTGTTGTACAGACTCAGGAGCAGAGATTGGGTGCTGGGAGAGGATAAGACACTCAAGGAGGAGGGAAAGTACTGGGAGAGCAGGCACAGCCAGACAAGGGGAGAGGGGGGAGACTGCTGCTGCTGCCTCCTCTCCCAGACATTGGGACATGTAAGAGGCAGACATAAAGTGACGGTGGCTGGTGCTGGAGGCAGAGGGGGGAGATGTCAGGTGTCATAGTGAGAGATAGCAGGAATACAGGGGAGGGGGTGGACAGCGTTCTATAGAGTTGCTTCTAGCAGTCTGTCCTAGAGTAGGCAGTATGACAGCATTCACTGTATGTGCCACAGTGCCCAGGGCTGCAGCATTAGTAAGTGGGCGTGGCTGTGACTGTATGTTATGGGGGATCGATTGCTGTGATCTCCCTGTTTTCATCAGCTGGATCCTTTACTGGATCTTGCGATGACTTTCGCAGAGAGGACAGTAGGCTACTTAGAACTTAAACTGATCTGTGACCAATGCTGCGCCTTTGTATGCAGTCGCTGGGACTCACAAAGCCGGTGATGAGTTTCTCAATAGAAATTCAGGAAGCTGCGGCATTTGCATATTTTCACACAGTCGTTGTGCGAGTTCACTAGTGCATACGAACTGATCTGTCTGTCTGTCAGCGAACCACACTTCCCTTGAAATGGATGGTTACTGGGCAGCGACCATTTGACCACACTGTCCAAGATGCACTGGGCATGAGACTTGGTGGTTACAACTGGGGGATGCATATCAGAGATCCATGCAATATCTGTAAGCATTCCTGGGTGGTGACTGGGGGTTGCTTTCAATGGCAGGAGTGTCAGGTGCATGCCACTGTCCAGTTTCTCCTGGCAGTGGTGGCTATGTACAGTTGGGCGTTCTGAGCAACCATAGGGTTTCTCTACTGTCTGATGGTGCGGCCGATGTACGCTCGATGCTGTGTTGGAATTAACCTACCTTTGTAGAAATTAAATAACAGGGCATTTTATTATAAAGGTAATACAGGATGCTTTCCTTTAAGTCCCAATCTGCTCAGGAATCTTCATGGTATGTGAACCTAAATTCAGCAAGCTCCTAAAATACAACATTTTAGGAACTTGAAAATGGGAAACTACGCCATCTTCAGATGGCGTTAGTGCCTGGATCCTCGCTCCTTCCTATGGTTAGCAAAAGCAATCCTTTTTGATCCTTCCTTCTCTGTTAGGATCCCCCGCAGGATGCCAGATTCTGCAAACCCATTCTTGTACCTAGTTCTAAGTCAGACTTGGCAGTGGTAACTCTCCCTGCTACTGAAATAGCTGTCCCGCATTGGAGCAATCTTGAATTGCTCCTGTGTTTAGTATCCACTACTGCTACTTGCAGCAAGTTGGATACTTAGGGCCTTATTCAGAGATGTACGCAATTAAACTGTTGACACAGTTGAGCAATCATTGTCCGACTACTCATGCACCAAGTCAGTGGTGGTGCGAGGAGGCTGAAGTAAGTTCCTGTGCATGTGCGCAAATTATATCTATTAATATTACACACACAGGAAATGATAACTGGAACATAGATGGTATGCAATAAGAATCAGCGTGGGAGCTGATAAATTCTCTGGTAAGAGAAAAGTCCCTTAATTACTGTTTAGTCTGGGAACCAATGGTTAACTGAGACAATTGGTAATCGGCCTGGGAACTGAAGGTGGTTTGGAACAATAGATGGTCAGCCTGGGAACCGATGATCGGCCTGGGAGCCAATGGTGAATTGATTTAATAGATGGTCGGCCTGGGAGCCAATGGAGAATTGGAATAATCAATGGTAGGCCTGGGAGCCGATGGTGAATTAGATTAATCGATGGTCAACCTGGGAACGTATGGTAAACAGAAGGAGAACTACTTGACAGTTTGTATATTTACCCTGCACAGAAACAATATATCATAATATAACCCAAATCTAACTCTCTCTGCACATGTTCATCTGCCCCATCTGCAGTGAAACATGGGGCTTAATTCAGACCTGATCATAGCAGCAAATTTGTTAGCAGATATCAAAACCTGTGTGGGTCATTCTGACCCGATCGCATGCTGCGCTTCTTCGCAGCCATGTGATCGGGTCGGAACTGCACATGCGGTGCAATGCGGCAGCCGCGTCGTTGCCTGATGATGGCTGGCGCCGCCCGGCAGCGACGCCACTAATGAAGAAAGCAGTCACAGTGGCAACCGCAAGAAGATTGACAGGAGGAAGGCGTTCCGGGGCGTCAACTCACCGTTTTCTGGGCGTGGAGATCCGAACACAGACATGTCGAGGCGTTTGGAATGCAGATGTCTGACGTCAATTCCGGGACCTGCAACGCTGGATTGATCGCACAGGGTAAGTAACTCTTACCCTGGTCTTGTTCTACACAAAACTTTTTTTGCATAGCAGGGCTGCACAAGCGATCGCAGTCTTGCTATGCAAAAATCCTCTCCCCCATAGGCGGTGTCAAATTGATCGCACGGGCTGCAAAAAGTTGCAGCGTGCGATCAACTTGAAATACTCCCCATGGGGGGGGGGGGGGGGGAGGGCAGATATAACATGTGCAGAGAGAATTATATTTGGGTGGGTCATATTGTTTGGGTGGTCTTCAGTATGCCGACTGACGGGATCTCGGCGCACAGTATACCGGCGCCGGAATCCCGACAGCCGGCATACCGACACTTATTCTCCCTCGTGGGGGTCCACGACCCCCCTGGAGGGAGAATAAAATAGCGTGGCGCACGTAGCACGCCACCGTGCCCGTAGCGTGGCGAGCACAGCGAGCCCGCAAGGGGCTCATTTGCGCTCGCCACACTGTCCGTAAGCCGGCGGTCGGGCTCCCGGCGCCGGTACGCTGGTCGCCGGGAGCCCAGCCGCCGGCATACCATACTGAACCCATATTGTTTCTGTGCCGGGTAAATACTGGCTGCTTTATTTTTACACTACAATTTAGATTTCAGTTTAATACATCCCACCCAAGTCTAACTCTCTCTGCGCATGTTATATCTGTGCCCCCCCCCCCCTTGCAGTGCACATGTTTTTGCCCATCTGCTAACAAATTTGCTGCTGCGATCAGGTCTGAATTAGGCCCACGGTTTTGCCCAATGCTAACTTTTTTGGTTTGCTAACATCTCTGAATAACCCCCAAAATCAATTAAATTAGAACTGTATCGTAGAAATGGTGATTATAGAAACAGACAAACAGCATATACAGTACATGGCCTTATTTTAAGTGAGACCACATTCTGAAAATGGCACAGGGTTTGCATAGTATTATTATCATATAATGATTTCTAACCAGTTATCTATAAATTAACATGATCAATCTTACTTTAGTAACCCATTTTATTGATGAAAAACAGTAATATAATTTAAATAAAGATATTTTTCTTGCATTTTATTAAAGCCTCAAGTTCAGGTTATTTGAAAAATAGTGAAATAGCCTCAATCATTTCATGTGTAACCATATTACTACTGTATACTGGCTTAACCCACTGATTGCTTGCTTGTTTTCTTTCAGGACTATACAGTACCTTTTGATTTGTGTCATATTTTGCATTCATTTTATGTTTCATTTTTTGCATTGCCTGATGATTTTAAAATTACTATTCAGATATTATGCAGGTACAGTGGGGAAATATTTACAACAGCAGATTTTGGTTGTTGTATGTTTTTAATAGCATTGTTAAATAAGAACATGAAAAATATGTTTGTGCATTTTCAAATAACTCTATTGTATAGAAAAATCTATGATGAATAATTTGTTGTGTTGCTATCTGTAATGACAGTTTATAGTCTGAAGCTCAGATAAACAGAATGATGATGCTATTGTCATCAATAGGGTTACATACTCCCAATTTTTAAATGGTATTCCTGATAGGAAAATGGAGAATGGCTAAAATTAACAGGTGAGGAATCGCATGGAAATTATTTGGCCTGGACGGTTAAAGTGAAAGATTAGATTTCTTTATCATCTCAGTCTTGGGGGAGAAGTACAGTATCAAACATTCTAAAGAGGACAAGTGGAGACATTTCCATAACAACCAATGAGATTGTACCTATCATGTCATATAATGTACTAAATGATACCTAGAAGCTGATTGGTTAAAATGGGTAACTTTTCCCCATGTCATATTTGGAAGGTTTAATACATCCAGGTCTCCCATCAGGAATCATGGGGTCCACAACAAGAAAATCATGCAGGCCACCAAACACGCCCACCACCACCACACACACACACACACACACACACACACACACACACACACACACACACACACACACACACACAACACACACACCACCACCACTACCACCATCACCACTACCACCACCACCATCTTCCCACATGAACCCCCAAGGCCTGGTGGGTACAAAGATATCATGTGTAGTGCTGCATGATTTAATAAAGTAGAATTGTGCTTACCCACCATCCTTCAGTTTATGGGACTTATGTGGAGTTTACCTAAGTTGCCACTCCTCCAGTGTGTACTTCAAAAGAGTGCTTAGTGCAGCCAGTAACCTTGTCAGTGATCGGCGTAGGAGGTTACTTCCACAAAATGTGGAGAAGATGATGTTCATCATAATTAATTATACACTCCTTCTGGAAGATCTTTACCAGCAATTGCCCCCAGAAAGTACACAGAGACCTGTGATGGTGGATTCCAGTGGGGATGAATTAATACTCTGTGAGGATGAGGATGTACACACTGATGGGGGGAGGAATCGGAGGATGATGATGAGGATGACATCTTGCCACTGTACAGCCAGTTTGTGCAAGGAGAGATTAATTGCTTCTTTTTTGGTGGGGGGATTAATTGCTTATTTTTTGGTGGGGGCCCAAACAAACCAATAATTTCAGCCACAGTCATGTTGCAGACCCTGTCGCTGAAATGACTGGTTTGTTAAAGTGTGCATGTCCTGTTTATGCAACATAAGGTTGGTTGAGAGGGCCCAAGATTCCATCTTGCACCACTTTTTTCTTTGTATTATGTGCTCTTTGGGACCTATTTTTTAAAACTGCTATCCTGTCATCCACTGCAGTACCACTCCTAGATGGGCCATGTTTTTGTGCTGCCCACTTGTGTTGCTTAGCTTAGTCATCCAGCAACCTCGGTGCAACCTGTTGGCCTAAAAACAATACTGTGAGGTGTTCAGAATAGACTAGAAATGAGAGGAAATTAATGTTATTGAGGTTAATAATACAGTAGGATCAAAAATACCCCCAAATTCTGTAATTTTAGCTGTTTTTATTTTATTTTTGAAAATAATCCAGATCCAAAACCAAAATCTGAAAGGGAGGTTTTGGCAAAACCAATCCAGATCCAAAACACTAACGGAGATCAAGATCCAAAACCAAAACGCAAAACCCGAAAAGATATGCAAAAGAGTAATTGTAGGGGTCCCTCAAGGGTCCTTACATCTGAACCAGTTGATGGCGATCCAGGGGGCACTCCTGTATTTAACTTTCATGAAGGGTGAGTACCACCTTACCGCTCTACCAGTCCAATCCTGCAGTACTTATAGGGTTTTTTTATGTGATTAAGTGGCTTTGACACAGAGGCTCTGAAATCCAGATACTATCGCGTATTGGTACACTTATGCCAGCATGTCATTTTTTCAACCTGGGACATAGCTAGGTTTTTTTTGAGCCCCATAGCAACTTATGTAAGGGTTCATGCAGTTGCAGTTCCAGAGGTGGGGCGGCAGCGCAGTCCAAAATTCAAATAGGGTAGTCACTTCAACTTCCAGTGAGTACTGGCCAGCGATGTTTGTGGTGGCAGTTAATGTGTCATCCCTATTTGGAGCCGCCACTGGTTCCATATGTCACCCAATGGCGAAAAAAAATTTGATACAGAAATATGGACCCAATAAGGATGACACGTCCAACATAGCTGTAGGAGACATAGCAGCTGCACCCTCTGCCCCTACAGTAGTTATGCCCCTTGCTATAAACCTATACTATAAAAAAAATTATAAATTCAGAAAGTATTGTTCCTTAATGGGATTTAGTAATATTTCCTAAATAATAAATGCTGCATTGAGGGTTATCAAAGTCAACCCTCATATTATTTACACCGTAAAAAGCTGAATAGAAAAATCGTTGCTTTTTATTTATTTACTTTTTATCTTTAGACCTGCAATTCTTAAAGGTGGCAGCATTTATTTTGTTAAAATACAGACACTGCATGAGAATTATAGGTGACAGGGGTGCATTCATTTTTCTACTGAGGGAAAGTTCTGTTTTCATTGAAATGTTCTGTAGAAGAATGACTTGAATAATAAATTCAGAGCAGTTGTAAATGGGAATGGTGACATGATATTCCTTCTACACTACATATGCTCTTGCGAATACAACAGAAGTTCCAAAAACAGTACTATTTAGGGTTGAGAATGCAGCATAATGGGGGTCATTCCGAGTTGTTCGCTCATTGATGATTTTCGCTATGCTGCGATTTGTTGCAAAATGCGCATGCGCAAGGCACGCAGGGCGCATGCGCTTAGTTATTTAACTAAAAACTTAGTAGATTTGCTGTGGATCCTGCAGCGCTTTTCAGTCGCACTGCTGATCGGTGAATGATTGACAGGAAAGGGACGTTTCTGGGTGGTAACTGAGCATTTTCCGGGAGTGTGCTAAAAAACGCAGGCGTGTCAGGGAAAAACGCGGGAGTGTCTGGAGAAACGGGGGAGTGGCTGGCCGAACGCAGGGCGTGTTTGTGACGTCAAACCAGGAACTAAACGGACTGAGCTGATTGCAATCTGTGAGTAGGTCTGGAGCTACTCAGAAACTGCAAATAATTATTTATTATCAGTTCTGCTAATCTTTCGTTCGCTGTTCTGCTAAGCTAAGATACACTCCCAGAGGGCGGCGGCCTAGCGTGTGCAATGCTGCTAAAAGCAGCTAGTGAGCGAACAACTCGGAATGAGGGCCAATATGTTTACTGATCTTAAAATATCAATTAAATCTAAATCTATTTTATGTACTCTACTAGTGCTTTTCATTTTTTATTTTGTATATTATTTATATACTATACTACATACTACCAGGCACTGGCATATTTATAATTGATCCAGGGGGCCCATAACACACACCCTGCACCCATAATTTTTAATACTTATTCTCCGGATTCCTGTGCAGCAGCAGCAGCAGCAGTGCTGCAGAGATCACTGGGAAAATGGCGCAGTTCCATTTTA
The DNA here is from genome assembly GCF_028390025.1 of Pseudophryne corroboree. NCBI lineage: Eukaryota > Metazoa > Chordata > Amphibia > Anura > Myobatrachidae > Pseudophryne > Pseudophryne corroboree. The sequence continues at coordinate 200,482,792 of NC_086446.1, forward strand.
CTAGTGCGCAGTAGCGATCTCACTTAGATACATAGATAGATACAGCGCTGCCGGATAGAGAGGAGGGGGCCTAGACAGAGCCTCCACAAGGGCCTCCTCCTCTCTAGAAATGCCCCTGCTACCACTAAGAGTCCAGGTTTTAAGGATAGCCTTACTTGAGCACAAGGTGACCTCAGTTATTTTGATTAAACCTTGTGTGCTCAAGCATGGATAGCACTAAAACTTGGACGGTGCTTTGAGGACCGAGGTTGGGAAACACTGCTATACATTGTAAATAGAAAAAAGAAAAGTCTGGGCATTAGTAAATCTGAACAGAATGAAACTTACCCAAGCCTATGTTCATTGGAATTTCTATAATGGGTGCACATGGGACCCTGGGTCCAGGAGAGCACACACTGCACCCATTTTAATACTTAACTTTCCAGAGTCCAGTGTTGGGTGCTGCGGTCATGGCAAAGATCGCCACCAAAATGGCCGCCGCACATGCGCTGTAGCCAAATTGGTCTCTGGATCATGGCAGGCATTATGTTTCCAAAGACCTGCGCATACACAGTAGATTCTGGCACAATGCTGGAGTCTACAGCGCTGTACAGAGGAGGGGGCCCTCCCGGAGGTGCACATGGGCCTCTTCCCTACCTATGTTAATATTTTGATTCTTAATATTTTTGAAGGAGTTTTGTTCTAGTAAGATCAGGTTATTGTTGTGACACATACCCAGGCCCGGCGCTACCCGCTCAGCAAAGGGATGTAAAGTAGGTAGATGCCAGGCAGGAGAGGCGCTCTCCTGCTTTGCATCCTTGTGCTGCGCCTGGGACCCTGCTGCTACTGGCTACTGTGCCTGACACACCATTTGACAGGCAGAGGCACCAGCAGCTTGAAGCCTCCTCCTACTCCCCCCCCACCTGCAGTGTCCATATTCTGGCCAAAAAGGGGCAGAGCTACATGGCACCAAGGGGCAGAGCTACTACATATCCGGCCAGCCAGATGGTATGTTGAGGGAGAGAGTGAGTGATAAAGTGTGTGTGTGTGTGTGTGTGTGTGTGTGTGTGTGTGTGTGTGTATATGTGTGCATGTGTGTGTGTGTGCAGGGCCGGATTAAGGCAGATGGTGGCCCAGGACAACGAAGGTTGTGGGGGCTTCCACTATTGCTGGCAAAGCCTCTCAAACCCCACCACCACCACCACCTAATCTGAAACATGCACCCCCTTCCATTAATCCTGCCATGACCCCATAAAAGTTTTGGGGTTAATGCTTCAGTCTGCTCTGCATTTTACCAGTGAGTCTTAATGGCAGGTGGTTCCCCTGATGATCTGGAGGGACGGGTAGGGAAGGACCCTCACCCTCGGCAGGTGCTACTGTGTGAGTGTGAAGGAGGTTGCACCGGCCTGGCAGATACTTATAGCTGAGAGAGGGGGGACCGCTCAGCGCCAGAGCATGCAGCAGCAGAGTAGAGTGAGATGAACGCGCTGCTGTCACTGCTGCCAGGGAGAAGCCACCGCTGCTACAGCAGGATATACTCGTATAGTGAGAGCAGGCAGGCAGCCAGGGACAGCACTCCCCTCTGCACAGGACTCATAAGGCAAGCAGGACACTGGGACAAGCAGAGGGAAACTCCTTCGATTCCAAACGCGCTGTGTGTTGGGGCCCCTGGATGGCAGCCGCTGTCACCCCTCCCTTAATCCGGCCATGTGTTTTTGTATCTATCTGTGAGTGTGTGTGTGTGTGTGTGTGTGGGAGGGGGGGGCATAATTTGTATAAATGGCACTTCTGAGGGCAATATATGTAACCAATGCTACTGCAGGGGCTATTATGTGTATAAGCGGCACTACTACAGGGGCTATTGTGTGTATCAGCAGCACTACTACTGGGGCTATTGTGTGTATAAGCGGCGCTACTACAGGGACTATTATGTGTATAAGCGGTGCTACTACAGGGGCTATTATGTGTATAATCAGTGCTACTACAGGAGCTATTATGTGTATAAGCGGCACTACTACTGGGGCTATTGTGTGTAAGCAGTGCTACTACAGGGGCTATTATGTGTATAAGTGGCACTACTACTGGGGCTATTGTGTGTATACACGGTACTACTACAGGGACTATTATGTGTATAAGCGGTGCTACTTCAGGGGCTATTATGTGTATAAGCGGTGCTACTACAGGAGCTATTATGTGTATAAGCCGTGCTACTACAGGGGCTATTATGTGTATAATCAGTGCTACTACAGGAGCTATTATGTGTATAATCAGTGCTACTACAGGAGCAATTATGTGTATAAGCGGCACTACTACTGGGGCTATTGTGTGTATAAGCGGTGCTACTACAGGGGTTATTATGTGTATAAGCGGTACTACTACAGGAGCTATTATGTGTATAATCAGTGCTACTACAGGGGCTATTATGTGTATAAGCGCTGCTACTACAGGGGCTATTATGTGTATAGTCAGTGGTACTACAGGGGCTATTATGTGTATAAGCGGTGCTACTACAGGAGCTATTATGTGTATAAGCGGCACTACTACTGGGGCTATTGTGTGTATAAGCGGTGCTACTACAGGGACTATAATGTGTATAAGCAGTACTACAACAGGGGCTATTATGTGTATAATCAGTGCTACTACAGGGACTATTATGTGTATAAGCGGTGCTACTACAGGAGCTATTATGTGTATAAGTGGCGCTACTACAGGGTCTATTATGTGTATAAACAGCACTTCTATGCACTGGGTAATGTGAAAAGATTGTGCTACTGTGTGGCGTAATTTGAAATGTGAGTACTATTGTGTGGCACCGCCCCTTCATTGTGAGACCACACCCCTTTTTTGTTGCATGCTGTCCCTTTGTAAACTATGGGAGGGCACAAATTTATAGTTTGCAGGGGGACGCTGAACACCCTAGCTCTGGCCCTGCACATACCTCTTATCATTTGGGAGAGGGAATTTAAACTTTGGTGTAAACACAAAAAAAGGGTATCGGCCTGCTGTGTATCACATTGGGAGAAATTTTGTTTATCACAACACTTTGCATATAATGCTGGAGGTGTAACCAGTAACCTCTGAGAGAGATAGTGTCATCCCTACCTTTTTCCCTTGCAGATGGGATGGGTGTGGATTAAAATATTGACAGCCTATAGATAGACAATCAACAATCAATAGGTCGACAGGGTCAAAATGTTGACAGTTAAATAGTTGACATGGACTTACTATAGGTCGACAGGATTAAAAGTTCAACATGCAAATGGTTGACACAGGAAAGGTCAACACATGTACCAAGTGTGTATCCAACCCTCACCCTAACCCTAAAACTCATGATAAACCACGTGTCAATTATTTGCAGGTCACCCCTTTGAACCTGTCGACCTATTGACCCTGTTGACCTATTGACTGTTGACCCATTGGCTGTCTATTTACTGTTTTTCTTCCATCCTTACATCAGATGGAATGCAGACAATGCCTGAAAAGTGCTGTGAACTGCCCAAGTCTGTAAGATTGATGGGATGGTGGTAACAGTCACTAAATATTTGATGGATAAATAAGAAATTGTGTTACTATGACTGAATGTCAGTAGCTAAGTAACGCTGATAATAATGGCTTCAATCAGGCACATTCCCGATTGTGCATCCTGTTACATCCTTTCTAATTAACACATTCTGCTTGTGAAATGTTGCAGCTGAATGCTGTGTACATTCCACAGAGGCTTTCAGAATGTTGATCATCTCTTTCTATCTCTGTCTAATCGGGTGTATGAATCTGAATCAATAACTAAAGAGGGGATGGGAGCAGAGGCGTAGCTAGGTGCCATGGTGCCCGGAGCAAGGGTATGTTTCGGCGCCCCCTCCCCTATACTGAATTGGCAACATGTTACATTTGAAAATAAAAAATATTGAAAAATCCCAAATTGGTGACAGGGTCGGTTCTAGACCTTGTGGATCTCAGGGTGAAAGTTGCTTTTGGACGCCCGTCATGTTTAAAACAGGGACAGTGTGCGCCAAAGGAGCGCAACAAAAATATAGGGGAGGTTATGCCATAGTAGAGCCGCTTATAAATGTTACTCTGTAGCTTCTTATGCAGAGAGAGGTGCTGCAAGAGCAGCCTGGGTCAGAGATGGGGTGCTGCAGCACCCGAGGCAGAAAAAGGTGCTGCAGCAGCCGGGGCAGAGATAGATGCTGCAGCACCTAGGCAGAAAAAGGTGCTGCAGCAGCCGGAACAGAGAGAGAGAGATGCTGCAATAGCTGTGACAAAGAGAAGTGCTGCAGTAGCAAGGGCAGAAAGAGGTGCTGCAGCAGGTGGGGCAGAGAGTGGTATAGCAGGACAAAAGTAATCCTGCTGCACAGCTACAAGCAGACAGTGAGACATATAAGGAGGGCGGAAGAGCTCCGGCATGTGTTGGCTGTCAGTGACTCCTGCTGACTCCTCTGACCTGCCCTGCTCCCTACCTAGTCTCAGAGTCCGAGTCAGTGTGGTATAACGGGCAGAAGGAGGGGGTGAGCAGGTGGCGGTGCGGCTCGCGGAGCTTGCACTCCACTGGAGCCACCTTCGCTACACCCCTGGATGGGAGAATTATAAATATGTCTGTGCCGCTCTAGCAACTATGGGGGTAATTTAGATCTGATTGTATATGTGCTAAATTTAGCATATCTACGATCAGTTTTTCAGACATGCTAGTTCGCCCCTCATGTCTGGCTCTGCCCCTTTCCTCGCACGGGTGCAAAAGCATTGCACGTCAGTAATGCTTTTGCACCCAGTGAGTAGCTCCCTGCTAGCGCAGCTTTTGTGCGGTGGCAGGCAGCTTCCCGCTGCATCCCAAGTCACAGCAGCTGAGTGTGACTTCACACAGCTGACATGGACCACGCCCCGCCAACGGCGTTCTAATGCTGCTTGCACGCCCCCTCCCGCCCCTGCCTTTCAATCAGACAGAGGTGATTGCAGCCCTGAGATGCTTTTAGCATCTCACTGGGCTCCCGGGATGCACAAACACAGTGTGCCCGATGCGCGTGCGCACTCTGCAAAGGGCTTCAGACTGCTATCACTGTCTGTGTCTAAATGTAAATGATGCTGGTATCCATTTACTTAACCCAAGTATCATTATACAGGGGGTCATTCCGAGTAGATCGCTAGCTGAATTTGTTCGCTGCGCAGTGATCAGGCTTAAAAACGGCAGTTCTGCGCATGCGTATGCGGCGCAATGCGCACATACGACATACGGGCACAACGAACAAGGGTTTGCACAGGGTTTAGTGGTGCATTTCAGTCGCACTTGTTGCCGCAGAGTGATTGACATGAAGTGGGCGTTTCTGGGTGGCAACTGACCATTTTCAGGGAGTGTGCGGAAAAACGCAGGTGTGCCAGGAAAAACGCAGGCGTGGCTGGGCGGGGTTGTGACGTCAAATCCGGAACTGAATAGTCTGAAGTGATCGAAAGCGCTGAGTAGGTTTTGAGCTATTCTGAAACTACACAAAATATGTTTGCAGGCGCTCTGCGATACAACCGTTCGCACTTCTGCTAAGCTAAAATACACTCCCAGTGGGCGCCGGCATAGCGTTTGTACGGCTGCTAAAACTAGCTAGCAAGCGATCAACTCGGAATGACCCCCACAGTACAGTAGTTTGCGCCGGTACCATGACAGTCGGCAACTTAACTGCATCCCATATATATATATATATATATATATATATATAAAACGGAGTAGATAATGAATAGTGTAAGGCAGTGAAAAGATGAGTCAGTCCTTATAAAATATAAAGGCAGTCAGCTGCTGGCAGACATGACTGTCCACCATTTCTTAGAACTGATGCAGCCTGTCCTCATTTGGAAAACACGAATTCCATGTCAGTTGGAATATACGGTATGTCAGGCTAACTTTTGTAAAATTCTAATTCACAATATGCAAAAGTAGCAAAACTAAGGTCCTCAAAGTGGGGGTGGGTGCAATGGTCACTGACTCTGCAGCGCACAATTAGCAACGTTCAGTTTACTGCTGTGGTTGATCCAGGGGAATAAAAGCAGTGTAATACCCCTTTCACAAAGCCATAAATTTCCCGGGTTAAAACACATGAACGCGCTTTAACCCGGGATATTTCTTGGTGTGAAAGGGTACAGGGACAAAATCCCGGGATTTCTGTCCCTGCATTTCAACCCTGAAATCGACCAGGGTTGGTCCCGGGATGATCCCTGGACAGTGTGAATGGTGCAGGGACATGTCCCACCTTCCCGAGTTGCATCTGCTGATGCTGATAGGCTATTCAGGGCACTTCCTGGTCTTGTGGTTTTTCTGAGATGCCCATTTTCAGAAAATGCAGGGCCATACCGGGTTCAGTATGAAAGGTGCAGACCCGGGATGTCTCGGCAAAAAATGCTGGTGTGAAAGGTGCCAACCCGGGAATGTGCCTGCATGAGCCCGTGGCAGAATTCCCGGGTTTTGTCCCTGCATTTCTGGTGTGAAAGGGGTATAAGTGTACATTCCTGTGTTACGTCCATACCTCCCAACATGACAACATGACCCTCTCCAGAGGGGGCAAAATGCTCTACTTCTGGACTTTTCTCGTAATTTATGATTGCCGGCACCTGTTCTGAACAGGTTAATGGATAAGAAAGGTATTTTAGCACACGTGATGGCAACCATAAATTAAGAGGGAAGTCCAGGAGCAGAGCATTCTGTCCCTCCTGGAGAGGGTCATGTTGGGAGGTATGAACTTCTGGTGCTGATTTTTTTTTTAAATCAGTCCTAAGACTTACATGCTTTAACTTTTTTTCACAGTATGAGGCCAAAATAGTCAAAGAAAACAGGTGAAACAGGTTTTAGGGATATCCCTGCTTGTGCACAGATGTTAAGGGGGTATACACAGAGAGATCCGTGCTTAATTTCTAAGCAATCTGACTAGATTGCTTAGACCAGAGGTTCTCAAACTCAGTCCTCGGGGGCACACACAGTGCATGTTTTGCAGGTCTCCTCACAGAATAACAAGTGAAATAATTAGCTCCACCTGTGGACCTTTTAAAATGTGTCAGTGAGTAATTAATACACCTGTGCACCTGCTGGGTTACCTGCAAAACATGCACTGTGTGTGCTCCCGAGGACTGAGTTTGAGAACCTCTGACTTAGACATTAAACACAGATCTCTCTGTGTACATGATCACAGCGATAGCATCGCCGGTGCTAGATTGAGCCTGCATGCAGGGTCAATCTAGCACAGTGGTTCTCAAACTCGGTCCTCAGGACCCCACACAGTGCATGTTTTGCAGGTAACCCAGCAAGTGCACAGATGTATTCATTATTCACTGACACATTTTAAAAGGGCCGCAGGTGGAGCTAATTATTCCACTTGTGATTCTGTGAGGAGAGCTGCAAAACATGCACTGTGTGGGGTCCTGAGGACCGAGTTTGAGAACCTGTGATCTAGCACATAGGTCTGCAAACTCGGTCCTCATTACCTCACACAGTGCATGTTTTGCAGGTCTCCTCACAGAATCACAAGTGAAATAATTAGCTCCACCTGCGGCCCTTTTAAAATGTGTCTGTGAGTAATTAATGCACCTGTGCACCTGCTGAGTCACCTGCAAAACATGCACTGTGTGGGGTAATGAGGACCGAGTCTGCAGACCTATGATCTAGCAGGTCGCTCACTTCAGCGCTGTGTGAAGTGAGCGTCACCCCCCTTCTCGCTGAGCAGGGGGAGAGATGTGTGCTGAGCGGTCTGTGATAGATCGCGCAGCACACATCTCTAGGTGTGTACCCCCCTATAACTCCCAACATGACCCTCTCCAGGAGGGACAGAATGCTCTGCTACTGCACTTCACTCTTAATTTATGATTGTCATCACCTTTGGTGAAACACCTTTTTTATCCATTAACCTTTCCAAAACAGGTGCCGGCAATCATAAAGTAAGAGAAAAGTCCAGAAGCAGAACATTCTGTCCCTCCTGGAGAGGGTCATGTTGGGAGGTATGATACCCAGTGTCGGACTGGGGCATGAAGGGCCCACCGGGGGAATGCAGTTATAGGGGGCCATACTTAGGGGTGTGGCCAGCCTACAAAGGGGGTGTGGCCAGCCTCCCAAGAGGCTTGAAATACACAATAGTTTAGTGCATATCTACCATGTATAATACAAGTGCACAGTCTGGAACCTGATCCCTAGAGGAAGGAGTGGGCTCTCAGGCAGTGGGGCCTACCGGTGGTTTCCCTGGTACCCCTGTGGGCCAGTCCGACCCTGATGATACCTGTATAATCAAACTGACTGAGTTACTAATTAAGGAGCAGTTGTATTAAGCCTGGAGAAGTAATAAAGCAGTGATAAGTGGAAGGTGATAATGCACCAGCCAATCAGCTCCTAACTGTCAATTTACATATTTGGGCAGTTTGGCTGGTGAATTATCACCTTGCACTTTTCACTGCTTTATCACTTCTCCAGGATTAATACATCTGCCCCTAAGCCACCTATGCCTAAGCATGGATATCCTTTAAAACCTGAACTGTGGGGGTGCCTTGAGGACAGTGCTTGGGAACCCCCTTATTGGACATTTCAATCACATTGCAACAAGTGGGATACAGTTATGAAACAGAACACTGAGCCGGTCTGCATAGGCACAAAGCGAAAATAAGCTTATTATTTTGGGATGCGGTCAATTTACCTACAGTCAAAATCCCGACAGTTAAAATCCTGACAGTCAAAATCCTGACAACCATTGACCTATGGTCAAAATCCCAACAAGGTCAAACTCCTGACATGTTCAAAATACCGATATGTAAAATACAGACATGGTCAAAATACCGACATTTAAAATGTATGTGAAATGTTAGTATGTGAAATGTTGGTATTTTGACCTTGTCAGTATTTTGACCTTGTTGGGATTTTGATAGTCGGTCAAACACATATGCCCCGGCACTCCAATAACCTGCCTAGGTCGTGCTGTGCTCCGGTGCCCTCCTTAAGGGGATTGCACCTCTACATATGCAGTGTTTAGAGCAGTGATGGGGAACTTTCGGCCCTCCAGCTGTTGTTGAACTACACATCCCAGCATGCCCTGCAACAATTTTAGCATGGCCAAATAGCAAAACTGTAGCAAGGCATGCTGGGATGTGTAGTTCAACAACAGCTGGGGGGCCGAAGGTTCCCCATCCCTGGTTTAGAGGGAGGCGGCACTCTGGAGACTGTAAATTGGCAAATCTCATCAAACAGCAGTGTTTATTCGGTGTGTATATACATATATATATATATAGAATTTTATATATATATATATATATATATATATATATATCACTGAGCAGTTGTATTGTTGCATAACAATAAAAATGAATAAAATTAAGATACATGGGCATCCTCAGCTGTGTATCTGAGTAAACCTGATACATTTGACAGGTGTAGGAGGGAAAATACATTAAAACCTTGTGCACATGTCGGGCTGGCTGTAATCAATACAAATATAGTGCTTTCAAGTATTCGGCAAGATCTCCAGCTGCATTAATAGTCCAATTAAAGATGGTAAACTACAAAACAAAAATGCTATTCATATAACGTGCAAATTATCGTGGTCATTAAAAGAATTATTTTTTTCTCTAGGCTGCAAATGTTGCCTTTTTACATATGAACAGCTTTATGACAAACATTTAATGACAGAGTTATATCAGTATTTATGTTGGTAAAATGTCAGGTAGTTAAAGGGTTAAGTTTTTTTTTTTTTTTTTTTTTAAAGCTTTCTGTACTTTAAATCCCATGCTGAATACGTGTTTCTTTAGCAGCAATAGGCTATTCCAGCTGTGTTAAGTTCAACTTCAGAGTTGTCATACAATATTTTACTTTTAACGTATCCATGTATATCTGGAGCTGGCAAATTACCAGAGGCTGCAACCACTCTCCTGATAGAGATCCCACAGGTCTCTGTATAATGTCTCTTCTCAGGGTGTATTAGACCACAGACATTTATTGTATTAGCATACCTTACACATACTGTAGGATGGTCTTAAAACCTGCTTTAAAAAAAAGGTTTTCCCAGACAATTCCAGTGGGATATTCCCTGGATCATTTATTTATCTTGTACGCATTAAGAAACTACCATTAGGCATTAGTGGGAGGTGCTTTTTTCCTTTATGCTCTCCCAGAGCCCAGTCTGCCTCTTGCTCTGCTAGAGGCATATTCAATTGATGCTGTAAAGGCTGGAGAAAACTGCTTACTATTCCATTCACTTATTTGAAGCCACATTACAAATGGATGTTTGCCTATATGTACATCTGCATCTGTACATGCATTCGGATGCTGTTTTTTCTCCCCTATGGCTTATTTTGTCTTCTGTTAAATGATTTTGCTGGTGTCTATACAGCTACTGCTGCTGGCTTACAGAGCTCAGACTCTCCTTAGCTCTAGCTTCGGATTGGTCTCTCTCTTAAAGTGCTGGCCAAGGGTTGGTTGCAGGGACTGCTGAATAACAGGTGCATTTTGCTGCTCTGTCGCCTTTGAAAGAAGCAGCCGAGGAACGCTGGTGCATCTGTTCTGTGGATGGAGAGAAGCAAGGAAGAGGGAAGGCAGCTCATGTGTGCAGGAATGTGGCAAATCAAATAGACAAGGGGACACACTCGGATGCTGGGTGGAAAAAAGAAGGCTGGTGTATTCCTATGGAGAGCAGAAGAGAGAGAGAGAGGAGAAAAGTGTAGAGATGCGAGGATGAATATAATGTTAATGCCTGGATGGAATGATTTTTTTTAGCTGATTCAGCAGCTGCTTCTGGCATTCTGCTCTGTACAAAAATATAATGGAGGAATTGTTTGTTGTTAGCTATCTGTGACATTTGAATGCTAATAATTTTGCCCCTTCCTTGTTGGGAGCCAAATTAAATGCTGATGATCCAGCTTCTCAACGCTAATGTATTTTGGAGGGTGAAAGGAATATAGGATGAGTGAAGTGGCTGCTTCCACCTCACCACCTGTACGTCCGGCAGCTGCTGAAGAGGCTGCAGGTGGAAACACTACAGAAGAGGAGGATGGAGCACCAAACCCTCGGGAGGTGCAGTGTAGTGACTGCATTGTATGGAACAGGCAGCAAACGTGGCTATGTGTAGTGCCTCTGTTAATTGGATTCATTGGCTTGGGTCTGAGCTTGATGCTTCTAAAGTGGATCGTAGTGGGATCTGTAAAGGATTATGTCCCGACCGATTTAATGGATTCCAAGGGTATTGGCCAGGACCCCATTTTCCTTTCAAAACCGAGCTCTTTTCCAAAAAGTATGGAGACTACAACTACTACAACCACAACCAGGACTCCTAATCAAATTAGCACTCGTTTAACTACCACCACTCGGGCCCCCACTCGTATCCCAGCAAGCAGAGTACCTATCCGGGCAAACCCTAGAACAACTACTGTGCGCCATACAGTCGCCCCTCCTACAATTATCTCTACCACTGGCCCTCTTAGTACGACCACTTTTGTTTCACGCCCACTACCAGGGACCCCCACCACCCAGCCAATGCCCATCTGGCCCACTGCGGAATATTCTACCTCTTCCTACAAAATTTATCTCCACGTTTCCACCCAATCTCATTTTCAGGAGTCTACAACTAGCACCCCGGAAACTACCACTATGCCCAAACATCGTAAGTAGAATATGACAAAAAGAAATTAATAAATGAAATAAATAATATCACAAGCTGTCCTGTAATACTGATTTGGGTGTGGAAGGGCTGAGTAATATGTAAAAGAATCTGTGAAGGAAACATTGGAATGAATCAATTCTCCTGGGTTAAGAGTTTTTACCTTAACTCTTTAAGTGCTGGAGAGTATCTGCCAACACTATTTGGCAGCAATGTGCAGTAGTCTGAAGCAGTTAAGGGGTTAAGATTTTTTCCCCTTATGCTACAGTAAAATGACTGCACTGTCACTGCAGATATGCTTAATGTTTTGGTTAAGTTACCGACTGATGACAATACAAGATGAAATTACAAGATCTTTGCTATACAAGTGATGCATGTTCAATCCTGCAGCAAGGCTGAAAATCCCACTGTCCGGAAGGTGTAAAATCTCTGCAATGAGAAAAATAGCAATGATCCGATAGTGTTGATGTGAAAATGAAGCCAGCATACAGTCATTATCCTGTTTTTCTCTTCATATAGATGATCCAGCTGACTAATTAAAGATCTTGATTGTAATGTATTTAGAGTCCTCCATTAACTATCGTATCTATTATGTGACTACATGCTGTAGAGGTTTATGCATGACAATCACCTGAAATCCTAATACATATAAAATGTTGAACAGTTATAATTAGACATTTTTTATACCAAGCCAGCAAATGTGTTTATGATTCATGAGAAAAACAGGAATATAAGACAGGGATAGATCTTCCTATTCACTGACATGATGTGGCTCGTGATCTATTTTGGCATTTTTTGTGTGTTTATTAAGCTGTATATGGTGGCTTTTAGAGTATAAAAATAACAGTGTTGTTCCAGTGGATGATGGCTGTACTTTGAGATGAAAACCTTGCAACCTATGAAGGTTATTTGGGACAAGGACAATGAAGGAAGTCCAGAAGAAACATACTGTAGCCATTAATAAATAAGATTATTATTATTATTATTATTATTATTATTATTATTTATTTTACTGCTATGATAGGGATTTTAGAAATCCTTTGATATGCCTTCTAGATATTTATGTCTGTGAAAGCCATTGAGTATAATTTTTTTTACAGGTTAATCCCATCTGTGTCTCTGGGATGATAATCTGTGATTATTTTGCTAGAGGATTCATTTATAACATTTATTAATTCCAAGATTTTTTTATTATTATTGTATTAAATCCATTTGTTCTAAAAGGATACATATAAACCCATCTGAAGAGAATATGTTACTGACCTAGAGGGAAATTGGGAGAAGCTGTTGGTAAATTACCACAGCAAACAAGGCAATAAATCTACACCAGTGGCCAGGAAAGGCATTTTCAGACGATTTATATGCAGGGAGGGAGGGAGAATTGTTGCAAGCATTGAGATAATCTGTTAATGACCGATAAACTGCAATGCATCTACACTATCTGTGTTGTTACTTGGATTTGACTTTCATCTTCATGGCATTTTGCTGGGTATCATTTCACTTCACTCAATTTTTGCCCCAGTGGTGTGTGGACAATCTCCAGTATAACACAGGCCACAGCAGAAATACTGTAAATTAGTCAGTCAGTGTTCTTGTTAATTGTGTAAGACATTAAAATAGTGTACTTCAGTCATTAAAATGTGTGTAATGTCTAGGAATGAATTCTTATTTTATGCACTGCCAATGTTTGCTTATCAGGTAATTTATATGATTTTTTTATTTTATTTTTCCATGGGAGAAAAACATGTTTTTAAATGAATTAACGGGAACAGCTGTCATTTTGCTTATATTATTTTGCTAAAGCTTGTTTAACGTTCTATTTCGTATCAGTGATCATGATGTGGGAGGACCTTCACTCTGAAGCCTTAATTCTGTGTATCACTGTTGTGTAGAGACTAGACAGAATTCTGATTTAATAAATACTTAATGGAGAGATGGCAACACCCTCTGTTGTGAGAAAATCAAATGCAAATGGCAGCAAGCCGACTCATAGAACAACTGCAACAGATTAGTAATCTCATTTTGGTCACTGAGCTTTCAGGAGGCAGGCGAGAGTGGTTAACTCAAGATGAATTTTAAGAAGTACAGAGAAGAGCAGGCATTGACCATGGGCAGAGCAGTAGTAGTACTTCTGCAAGCCACAGAATAAATAGAATGCATACTCTACTAGGGTGGCTACAGTTTGTATGGGGCTTGTGCTCTCTTGAGCACATATGGGATGTTCTGATTCATTTAATCTTTGTCAGAGGAAACATTTCAGCACTAGGACACATGACATGCTGCTTTTATTTTGCCTAATTGTCAAGGAGTAGCATATGGAAATGTGGATCTACCAAGGGGATAATCTGCATCTATCCCTTGCTCTAGTGGTGCACGATGCATAGGGTGAAAAAGCCTATTGTGAAATCTTGTGTATTCCTTTGAGTTCCTCTCTCATTGTTCCAGCTGCTGTTAAAATGATAGTTATCATGGATCCTGCTCTGTCGTGTGAATACAGATAAAAAGCAACCAGTCTGCTGTCCTTCACCTTCAGATAGTCGATACTCCAGGCTTTGAGATAGACAGTTTGTACTAGTTCCTATGTATCATGCTTTCCTCATCTTTTAGACGTAAGCTCTGTAGCAGTACTGTACTTCATCATGATGAAATTGTTTGATCATCGAGACTGGGGTGTATTGGTCAAGTTGCTGCTTGCAAATGTGGATTGCTAAAGACAAAAAAGAAAGTTAGCTAATGCTTGACTAAATCATCCCTCATGCTAAATGTATGGGAGAACTCTGAACTGCTGACAATCCTATAGTTCAAAAATAAATAAACTGCCTATTGAAAAGATGATCCTTGGTCAAAACAGATTACCATAACAGTAGATATACTTACAATTCATAATTATGTCCTAAATTATTAAACCAAACTATTAAAGCGCCAAATATGTTAAATGTGTTACACTGTAGATATTCAAATACATTCGCTAGGCTTGTTACACTGCCTTTCATTTGTATAGTAGATCCTTCCTGAAGCTTTCAGTATATTACATTAATACTACACATTCATGCTAGATAGACTATTTACTGTAGATATTGTTGTTTAGATGGGCAGTGCCACCTTACCTAAGTAATATGCTTAATTAATATGTGATTACCAATAAAGGTTTTGTTTTAGAAAACATCATGCATAGTATATTAAGAATAAGAGCATGTGTGTTATATAAACCACCAGGGGTAGTCATCACTCTTTTTGATTGCTTTGTTGCCATAATGGTATGCTGGATACTTGGCTTGGAACTGTATTTAGTTTGAAGGAAGGATTTATAATTGGGTTTTTTAGTGTACTGCTGGATTGCTACATTACTTTGTAAAAGAAGTCCAGAGACAATCAAAAATGGATATAATTGTCAGTGGTTATTGTAATGCACAGTGTCTACATTGAATATTGGCACTAGAAATTGTAATTATTTGTATACAAAATGCATAGCTATAAAAGTAATAATAAAGGTCTACAGCATCAGTGATCTTTCCACTGATGAACATCCTGGTCATTTATAATTGAAAAAAAGGAAAATGATGTCAATATGATTCTTATAGTATGTTCCTGGAGGTTATCAAAGCAGAACCAACTTAAATAAAATGAACTGTATCCCACAGGACTTGTAGTTTTCTATCATGGCAAAGGATGGAACCGCAGATTTTGCTTCAGCTAAGACATGAATACTTTACAACAGCTGTGGTAGAGGAAAAAACCTTACCTGCCATGTTTGTCAAAGGTAAAGGGTTTGAGACAAAGCCTGGCGGGGAAGTGGAGACAACACATCTATAAGGCCTTAAGGGGCAAGCAAAATCAAGACTGTTCCAAGCTGAATCTTATTAATGTGACTAACAGAATTTTGCTAAAGTCATCAGGCGACGTGACTGTTTCTTGATGTATACTCTTTTATTCTATGATAGTGTGATAATATATATATTCCAAGTTTAGTTCACACTCACGTTTTATATTTTCATGCAGGGATGGCATCCAATGAGGGAACAACCAAAAAATGTATTCCACTCCAGTGTAGATATGGTATAGATGGGAGCACTCACCAGTCTTTATTCCAGAATCTTTATTAATCAGACAGTCATCATGACAAATGAACCATCAACGTTTCGGTCCCTACAATGTTTTGGTCCTGGTAAGGAACGAAACGTTGATGCTTCATTTGTCATGATGACTGTCTGAATAATAAAGATTCTGGAATAAAGACTGGTGAGTGCTCCCATCTATACCATATCTATATATCTATAGCTATATATATATATATATATATATATATACATACATATTACTCAATACAGTAGCTCTCTGTGTACTATCAAGTTATAATCATGTATTGATTTGCAGATGGTATAAAGTATTTTTATATTATTGACTAAAATTTATTACACTAAAGTCATTCAGATAAAACACTGCATCACTGCACTGAAGTCATGAGTACAATGACTGACAAGGGCCCTATCCGTACTTGCCTACCTGACCCTCTCCATGAGGGAGAAAATGCTCTGTTGCTGGACTTTCCTGGTAATGTATAACTGCCATCACCTGTGGTGAAACACCTTTCTTATCAATTAACTAGCTCACCACAGGTGATGGCAATCATACATTACCAGGAAAGTCCAGGAACAGAGCATTTTCTCCCTCATGGAGAGGGTCAGGTAGACAAGTATGGCCCTATCTGTGTAAAGTTTGGATACTATCCCTGTGTTGGCATAGGTTTCATTCTGGTTCTCTAGTTTCTTCACACAACCCTCTAAAAGTTTACTGATATCTAAAAATAAAAACGTGTGTGCGTGTATACTTGTGTATTAGGGAATGCAAAGTGTAAGCTTCAATAGGGCAGGTACTAATGGTGAGGTCTTTTGGATTTAACCTCACTGATTTTGGAAACGCCCTCTTTGTGGTAGTTGGTAAGGGGAGTGGGGTTGTAAGAGGACCAAATCCATATTGTAAACTTTGGCAGAAATTGGCCTCCTTTAGGCTTATGGTGAAAGGATGATCTCTTCTGCCTCATGGGCCCTTTAGCTCCAGAGGCCAGGGATTGAAGTGTGCTTTCTCTATTTGGAAAGGGGCAGAAGTATTGGATTACATCATAATGTTTACTCTGACCCCTGGTGCACAGTGCCATTCTATTTTACAAAGACAAAACACATCTGTATTTTTGTGTAAGGGAAAATAGTTTGTAAAATTCTATTGGACAGGGCTAAAATGCTGGAACAATGGCCCTCATTCCGAGTTGTTCGCTCGTTCTTTTTCATCGCATCGCAGTGAAAATCCGCTTAGTACGCATGCGCAAAGTTCGCACTGCGACTGCGCCAAGTAACTTTACTATGAAGAAAGTATTTTTACTCACGGCTTTTTCTTCGCTCCGGCGATCGTAATGTGATTGACAGGAAATGGGTGTTACTGGGCGGAAACACGGCGTTTCAGGGGCGTGTGGCTGAAAACGCTACCGTTTCCGGAAAAAACGCAGGAGTGGCCGGAGAAACGGTGGGAGTGCCTGGGCGAACGCTGGGTGTGTTTGTGACGTCAACCAGGAACGACAAGCACTGAACTGATCGCACAGGCAGAGTAAGTCTGGAGCTACTCTGAAACTGCTAAGTAGTTAGTAATCGCAATATTGCGAATACATCGGTCGCAATTTTAAGAAGCTAAGATTCACTCCCAGTAGGCGGCGGCTTAGCGTGTGTAACTCTGCTAAATTCGCCTTGCGACCGATCAACTCGGAATGAGGGCCAATGTTCCCCTGATTTGAGTGCTAATTCAGACCTGATCGCTGCTGTGTGTTTTCACACAGCAGGCGATCAGATCTGAACTGTGTATGCGCCGCAGTGCCCATGTACATGCAAGAGATGCTTTCGGCTTCTCAGCCCAGAGATCTCCTCTGACTGATTAACAGGCAGAGGCATTGGCTGGGCGGGAGGGGGCGGGCCAGCGGCATTCGGACGCCATTTTTGGTGCACGGTCCGGGCAAACCAGGTGTGCCCGGACAGTGCAGGAGGGGGGCGTGTCGGCTGTGTGATGTCACACGCAGCTGCTGTGACCTGGGATGCGACAAGTAGCTCCCTGCCAGCGCCCAGGAGCTGTGCATGTAGGGAGCTACTTGTCAAGTACAAAAGCATCGCCGCTGTGTGATGCTTTTGTACTTGTGCCGAGGGGGGGGGGGCGGTAGGGCCCTGTGCTGGGCGTCCCCCGCCACATTTAGCACATCTACGATCAACTCTGAATTACCCCCTTGAGCGGGCCTTGGGCAGTGCAGATATTTTACCAGATGAGCTAAGGACAAGAGATATATAAAATAGACAATTCTAGTAGTACGCACAAGCAAAATAAAAAGCAGCTACGTGGGTTCAATATTCTACTTAAAAGTATCCTCTCACCTTCACCAAATATGTGCCAAAAAAAGTTTGAATAGAACTTATCCAGTGCTACGACATATGTAGGTCGTTCATGAATATACCAGTTCGGATAGAGCAGAAGTCATATCTCACATTGTACTTCTTATTAGGCTCATTCAGATATACCCAAAATAGAAGGGATAAGCAAATCTAGTGAAGTACTTTTTAATAATTGAAAAACTTCATGACAAAAGCAAAGAACATATAAACTCCACACATATCACTGTTATTTCAAAGTGGCCACATTTTGACAATTACCAGATGGATATTAACTGTTTTTAAGCAGTTCAGAGTGCACTTGAAACAGTGTAAGTCCTGAGTTCTCCCACTGTTGCAGGCTCAGATGTTAACCACCTGGTCTCGTCTCAATAATGCCACCTGGTAATCCTGTAAAGGTCCAATGCGTTTCCACCCCAACTGGGGTCTTTCTTATGGTCCAAAATAGATTGTGGTATCAGTGCTCACCAGCCCCCGTTTTATACACTGAATCACCAATCAAGCATCACTGGGCGCAGCTGATCACAATACATACAGTAGATCAACGAAAAGTCCCAAGGTTCCTCGCTGCGCCCTTTGAGAAAAGGTAATTCTTAAGCCACCAGTGGCATTCCATATTCGCTTTATTATATGTAAAGTTTGTTGAAGTGTCTCACCGTTTCTACATACAGTAGCAAAATAGACAAATACACAATCTGCTGCTCTTAGACAATGAAAATAGCTGCTGATTGAGATAAGAAGTGGAAACATTTCACACGCCATGTCACGTCATCATACCATATTATTGTTTAAATATGTTCTTTTGTGAATCCACCAATATGAACAATAATTTTTTATTGTTAATTAGGAGATCTTATTTCTATGCTGTCCCAGATGGCAACTGACAACAAAGATAGTGCTGATAGCATGTTTGACAGATTTATTTAAGCGTAATCACCAAAGATATTTGTAGCTATATTTTTGAGCTGAGTAATGCAGAGTCTTTGATGTATATTCAATATGTGGTTTGTTTGTTCTTTAAAAGTTGCAAGGATTGCAATTGGTGACTTATAATTTTCTTAGAACACTGCAGGGATTGTAGAGCAAATCCCTCTATATAAGAGTCCTGATAGTTAGATGATCTAGTCAAAGTGTCTTCCAGTTCCTACAGTACTCAGTCTTTGCAATGCAAGCAATTTAATGGCTTCCTATCAAGAACCATGTTTTATTAGTAATACATGCATTTGTATTTTAGATTTAATAATGATCTATTACTGACATTTTGCCTAGTGAACGACAGTTTATACATTTAATCTATGTTGGGAATATATAATGCCCTATAAAAATGTGGCTAACACAGCATGTCATCTTTATGTTGTCTTTATATTAATGTTATTTATAACATCTTAAAAATCCACTGTACATCTAATCCGCAAAGGAAAAAATAAATGAATGCCACATCCAACCTGATTCGAATTTAAATACTGTCTTTCATGAAGTGCATGCCTCAATTAGCTGTGAGTTTTAGCATGAGGAATCACCTACGCCCCAGGACAGAAATGAGTTTCACAGATTAATATTATAATATAATATTATAACCCTATACAGGCAGTCACCCATAGACCCATATGTCAGACTTTTTAAAGGGGCAATCAATTACAAAGCAAAACCGTGCCTTGTAAGTGATTTCCCCTTTAAAAAAATGTCTGAGTTCAGCCGGCATTCCACACTGCTGCCGAACTCCAGTGGCATTACATCCGGCTACAAGTGTTACTGACTAGATTTATCAAGCATGATCGCTGTAATATCTCATTCTAAAATGCTTTACTCTTTGAATAAAGTGTTTTTATAAATAATACAGGTCTTTTTATAATATATATGACTTATGAAAGTAAAAACTTTTTTTCCCTCCATTACCAGCACCAAAATCTCAGACTGGCATTACTGGCCTGAGGAGGCAGTAGATTATCTCTTATTGCTTTGGGACAGCAGTGCTGAGGTAGTTGAGCATCTCTCGGTTGCTCCGGAAATGGTGTTTTGATACATTTTGGTGATTATTCTTATTGAGGCAGAAATAGGTCCATTATCTAAAAATAAGGGACTTACAGCACTTAACACACGTCAGGAATGAGTCCCGCATAGCTGAACATTGTACTCACACAAACGGGCATAGATCTACAGCAAACTCAGATGCATATTTAAACTACAGTGCATGTGCTTTAGGGGTCTATTCATGAAGCAAGGAAAAGGCTGGAGAAGTGAGCCAGTGGAGAAGTTGCCCATGACAACCAATCAGCATTGAAGTAACCTTTATAATTTGCATACTATACAATTGTACAGAGCACATGATTGATTGCCATGGGCAACTTCTCCACAGGCTCACTTCTCCACTCTTTTCACTGCTTCATGAATAGACCACAATATCTAATTCAGATTGTTTCTAAGGATACTTAACAACTCTCCTGTAACGTCTAGGAAAGTCTTGAAGGCCTTTCTCCCATATGCTGCCCATTTCCCGAGTGAAGTGAGAGTTCTGCGAGTAGTTACATCATTAGCGTTAAATCGAACCATGGAAAGCCAGTCTCCAGCTGTACAATGGCATAAATCATGTTTCCAAAATGGTTGTCCCTATCTTGGTACCTATCTCTCTTCACTTTGGCTCACTCCAAAGCGTGATACAAGATGTATCAAGCTATGGAGAGAGTTAAAGTGAAAAGAGATTGAGGGGTCTATGTACTAAGTATTGGATTGAGATAAAGTGGACAAAGATGAAGTACCAGCCAATCAGCTCCTAGCTGTCATTTTCAAGCCCAGCCTGTGACATGGCAATTAGGAGCTGATTGGCTGGTACTTTATCTCTGTCCAATTTATCTCTCTCCAAGGCTTAGTAAATAGACCCCAAAGTCTTGCATAACAAAATTATGTATTAGAGGAAATAAATCAGTAATTAAACATTGCTAGTAGTATTTGCCAAGCGAAAACAGTTGTTGCCACAGCCGCCAATGAAGGGTGCTAGTAGGATTTGTCATCTGACCTGATATGAAGTCATTTTGTGGCATGATTTTGATATATAGAGGATTAAATGGATATTAAAGTGAACCTGTTAACACGCTTTCTCAGACGTATATAGTTCAATGTAAAAAATCATTGGTACAAATAACTACTGTGCAACATCGGTTAAAAAACAAACCTCTTACCTTTCAAATCGTTGCAAATGAATGCCTTAATGCATTTCACTATAGAAAACCTCATGACCTATGAGAACATCTCTTCAAACTAGTGTGTGACTGATTTCTCTCATCCCGACTCAGTAGCAAATTCATTTCACAAACGACGGCTCTAGAAAATACAATTACCTAAGATACACAGTGAGAAAAACATACACTTAAGAGTCTGAATTGCACCCTGTACTTCCAGAGTGGGAGGACTGGAATTCATCTGCAGAGATTTGTATTTTAATCAGGAGAGTTAGATCTAATCAGACCATGATAACAATATGAAAATCTGATGAAAATTGACTATGAACGCTGGGCAGAAATGTCTTGTAGATTGAAATATGTGCTAGAGAGGTGTAATGTAAGATGTGCTGTGAAAGGAACGTGGAGTGTTATCGCTCTTTCTTGCTTTACCGAGTACAGATCTCTGCAGTATCTCCAAAGGCACACCCCCAGTACAGTGCAGACTGAGAGTGATGTGTGAATACAATGCACACCAATACAGGCATCATGGCTTATACTCTCATATGCTCTAGTTCACCTTATCAACATAGCACACATTTTGAGGGTTGTTTTATTTTAAGCATTAGGATTATATGCATTAGTAAAATAGCAATTCATTTATAATTTTAAGCAGCAGGCATGTAGCCTTAGAGATCTGTCAATAGAAGATTTTACTTTTTGACAGGTTTACTGATTTTAAGATGTATTTGACTATAGTGTGATCCCATTATTGTAGGCAGATGTAATCTCCTGCTCATCTACATGTAGAGAAGCATTATGTGTAGATACTGGGGGGGGGGGATGTAAATGAGGAGAGGGCACGGTGGTATGATATGAAGAAGGTAATGTGGTAATCAAGAAACCAAATAAGTTAATTCTGAGTTGGACAGGGATGCTGCTGTATCTGCATCTTTATGCTAGTGAGTAGCTACAAAATTGCTTTCAGGTGTAGATCAGTGTGTCCAAATGTGCAAGAAGAATAGCTGTAGATATACAATTTTTTGTGTCTTTAGATGCACCATTAAAACTTGCACAAGCCCTCTGGAATGCACAGTTTCTCCATCCAAGTATGGCCTCCTTTATGAGTGGTCCAACATCTTTCTATGCAACAGCTTTCAGCAACATGCCTCCGACACTCCCATGCGATGCAACATCTCCATGCGTCTTCTTAGCCACCGCCCTGTTACCTCCCAATCACCATCCATGAATGCCCCTTTCATTTCTCATACCATGGCCCAGATGTATCAAGCCTCGGAGAGTGATAAATAGCACGGTGATAATGTAACAGCCAATCAGCTCCTAACGGTCATTTTTCAAACACAGTCTGTGACATGGCAGTTAGGAGCTGATTGATTGGTACGTTATCACTGTGCTATTTATCACTCCCCAAGGCTTGATAAATGGGGGCCCATGTGTCTAAAACGTACAGTGACTTTGCAGAAAATCAGGACATGTGCAGTGCAACTCGAATGCATGTGAAGATTAAAAACACTGCTCCACTAGGTCCTATATTGCTGTTGTGTCCGAAATCAGCCCCATAAAGGGGATGCAGTCAATTTACCGACAATCAAAATCCCAACGGACAAAATCCTGACAGCAATTGACTGACGGTCAAAATCCCGACAAGGTCAAAATCCTGACATGGACAAAATACCGACATTTAAAATTCCGACAAGGTTAAAATACCGACATTTAAAATGTTGTCAGGTCAAAAAGCTGACATGAGTTTCTCATGATTTTTTAACTGAAACCGACTTGTTCATACTTTACCATCCCAGTGGACCTGGAGGGGGAATACAATAGTGTGCCGAGCACCTCAAACCATGTGAGCGGATGCGGTACACTTATATGGTGTCCATGTCGACCTATGTCGACATACACACAAAAAACAATGAAAAACTTTTGTCAGCTTTTTTGTCCTGTTGACATTTTAAATGTCGGTATTTTGACCTTGTCTGTATTTTAAATGTCGGTATTTTGTCCATGTTGGGATTTTGACCGTCTGTCAATTGCTGTCGGGATTTTGACTGTCAGGATTTTGATTGGAGGTATTTCATACTGATCCCCCATAAAGACTGAACATTCGATAGTAGAATAAGCAGGGTACTTAACAGAAGATTAGTGATGCAAGGCTCCTGTCACACTGATGCAGATAGATTCTAGTGGCAAATATAGGACAATCAGTATGAAAATGAGGTTCATTTATCCAGCTTGTTAAAGACTGGCTACATTACATAGCAAGGACAGTATCTAGGAAAAAAAATCCTCAATTACTGTTTGTGTAACAATTTCTACACCCCCTCTCCCCCCCCCCCCCCCCCCCCCCGACACAAACACGCACATACCACATTCCCCATCCCCATCAAACAGTCCCTCCTGCATTATTTTTACTGGAAAAAAATCATTGGTAAAGACTTAGAAGCAAAAATAAAAAAATAAATCAAGGGGCATTATCTTGGCCAAACATACTAATACACATTTTAATAATCTAGTACACAAAGCACATCACTACAAAATGCAGGCTTGTTATACTTGCATAATACTGTATAAAGGAACAAAAGGGCTCATTATTGTCAGAAAATGTATGTATGCAGTGCTATACTGTACATGTATATAAAATCAAATATAAGGACAATATGGCAGGAAAATGAGCAGGGATAGAACGGTGGGCTAGTCTCTTGAAAGAATTAATTAAACAATTTACCAATAGGAGATTCTCAAGTTTCAAGTCATTAAGTTGAAGGGCTTGACACCAGGTGATATATTTGGACATCAAATCCGTTATTGTGGACAATAACAAAAATGTGGCATATTCTGCGATACAAAGCAAGTAATTTATCTGCATATTTCTATAAACTTTCCCTTCCTTAAACCTTGTATCACTTTAATTTAAAAAAAATCTGTATGCCTTTTTTTACATATTTATTTTATGTACATCATGAAATATGAAAAACAACAGAAATTGCCTAGAAAATTGTTTTAAAACATTTATTAAACACATCATACCATGGTGGAATTGAAAAGAAGTAAGCATAAAAATACTCCGAATTGGTGTGTTGCCCATAGGCAATACAGGGTTAATAACCCTTTGTTCCAGGATCACGTGGCTTCTTATCCTTTTAACATATTAGGAACTGGGGACAGCAATCTGTTCATCAGCTAGTCAACAAAACTCAAAATAATGCTCACATTTGCTAGTCCTCAAGGAGATTTTAAACTTTGCTCCCATACTATCCAACCATCCAAGGCACAACATTATGTGAGCCATGTAATGATACCAGACAATTTGTGATTTTTACCTTCTCCTCAGCAAAGGTCATCTCAATACAATATAATTTCCTAAGGGAATATATTGACCACTGCACAGTTTCCACAGTTGCCAAATGGGTAACCCCTATCCATTCCCTGTGTATACTGTACCTATTTTGGTGTGCACACTGTTTTACTTCTCACTGCTAGTATATATTGTATAATGCAATCTCTCATAATATTTACTATACTACTTATCTACTTCCTTTAAAGTGTTATTTCTGAAAGTGTGCACTACTGTGCATCCTCGATATCATTTCTTACCGGGAGGCTTCATTCCCTAACCAAGATGGCCATCAAACCTATTACTGTGCATGTGTGGCACTATCTTTTCACTGTGTTAGAGCATGACAGTAGAAGATGACTGAGTTCTACTTAGCTCTGTGGAGACCCTGCCAGTTTACTGCTACAAAGCCTGGTAGAGCTTGCACCAGCTTGTGAGCTGCATGACAACCCAATCCCCTCCTCATTCAGGACCAGTGT
This sequence comes from Pseudophryne corroboree, assembly GCF_028390025.1. NCBI lineage: Eukaryota > Metazoa > Chordata > Amphibia > Anura > Myobatrachidae > Pseudophryne > Pseudophryne corroboree. Next base: position 200,507,779 of record NC_086446.1, read on the forward strand.
GTATAACTGTGAGTACATCTGTATTACATCTACCATTAATAAACCACTCCACTGGTTAAGCAATTGGGCTGTTTGTAGTTCAAGGCATCCACTGGTATGTATGCTAACTCTCCAATACCACCACCACCTGTACACACACATTCCAACAGTTATCAGATGGGGCTTTCCTCTAGCCACTGATGTCCTAAATGTTACTATTAAGAAGCCAATGCTTACCATTGTCTGTGTGAGTATTCTTTGGTTAGACACTATTGGAACACTGTTAGGCTATTCTCAGTATAGCACACAGCAAATAATACCCTGTTTACTCTAAAGGTGGGCATATTCATGGAGGCCAGTGACAAAGGTAGTCAGAAGTGATGGCAATCAGTGCTACAGGATGACAGATGATACAGCAGAATTGGCATGCAGGTAGTCCTCTCCAAGTGCCATTATTTCAGCTTTTCTAATTAGAATGGGTTGGAAGGAAATGTTGTGGAAGAAAGAATCACACATGATATTCTGTGTGGGAAAGTTATATAAATTGTTTACCTGTTGCTACTAAAACCTAAATTCAAAATTGCCTCTAGCATGACACATCCTACAAAAAAAATTGGTAGCAGAAGATCCACCTACTGAGCCAACGTGAGGCCTGATTCAGTCCCGATGCTTCTGCAGTGCATGCCAGAAAGTAGAGATGCTCTGTACTTTGCGTATGTTTAGTACAGATGTGGTGTCAGTCACACTATGGCATCAGCCTGTCAGTGATTCACAGTCTGATGCTGCTTAGGAGCTGGGAGGGAGCAGCAACCACCTACATATCTCAAAGCGGAGACATGTCACTGCCGCTGTGACAGGGGACGAGGCCAGGATCTCTGTCCAAGGATGAAGACTTCCTGGGCTCTTGGGTGGACCTGCTGCGGCTAGCTTGAACAACCTCATGGGTCACGCAGCCGGCCAATGGTGTTGCAGATGATCAATTACTGCATACTAGGACATAGCTCAGATCAGTAATGCATGCAGGAGACGTGATGCCTCCAGCTGCATTTTCTCAAATACTGCTTTATGTGAATAACCAAGAAGACTGAATTATGTTAAAGTATGTTATTCTGTTTAAAACAATGCAAAATTCTTCAATTAATAGATTTTTTGTAAATATAATTTAGCAAGAAGTGTCATCTGCCAGAAAGTACAGCAATGGTGTTGAAAATGTAGAAGCTATGATCTGATTGAATTCAGGCCTCCTTCAAAATTCAGGGCAAGATGGGCCATTGGCTATAGTCAGTGATTTTTAGGCCTACCTGTATAGTGAAGAAATCTCTGCATTCCAATTACTGATAAACTATAAAGCTCAGTCACCATTTCACAAACAAACATACAAGGCAGGGTTTCAAAATGTGAGTAAGATATCACAAGTGGGGCTCATCTATAATAATAATAATAATTAATAATAATAATTTTATTTATATAGCGCTTTTTCTCCAACAGGACTCAAGGCGCTTTACAGACATCAAAAACAATGCACATAATACAGAAGATTTAAGTAATACAGCAATAGATAAGCCACACAGAGATAAAATAAAACCTTAAGCACACAGCATAATGCATGATTGGTGTAGGCATTTTGAGTAATAACTTCCAAGGGTTGTGTATTCCACCCCAGCAAGGTACCAGGCCATCTTGGGCGCACAACATAGGATTACCCAGGGTGGAATAGTCTACCTCTAGAAGATATAACACAAATTGGGGGTGATTTCAGAGTCCTAAAGTTCAGAGTAGGGTTCCAACAAAACCACCAGGTTCATGTATTTTTCATCCCATCCACAAGCGTACCAGATGATGCAGCCATGTTGGGTGCACTTTGAAGGTTACACTGTAGGAGGTGAGCCATACAAGGGCCCAGTGCATATATGGGAAAACTGACACTTGTGTAGTAGTCTGTACCCTGTATGTAGAGCGTAAAGGCAGGGTGTGCAATCAGTAGAGGTAAACACTACAGGAAAAGTACACAGTGGGGAGGAAGAGAAAAAAACAACAACAGGCAGGGAGGACAATTGCAGGTAACCAGTGGCAGAAGGAAAATTAGGATAACATTATTTTGATAAGATCGTAGTATGGATGGGTATAAGAATGTGGGGTGCACTTTCAGGACCAATGGAGACTTCAGAGTGACTCTGGAGAGACTTCAGAGCTTCACTGCTGCAGACTTCAGAGTGACTCTGGAGAGAGGCCTGTGGAACACTCAGGAACTTGCAGTCAGTAACTGCTCTACTCTGCTGGTCACATTCTTGTCTTTCCTGTAGATATTTATGGTTTGTTTTTTAGAAATCCAAACTCTCACGAACTTAGGGAATCTGAGCCTAACCGATTTAAGATTCGAATCTTGGGGTTTGGATTGCTTGTAAGTCTCTCCCTGGTGATTTCAGGTGCCATTTCACACATTAGAGTGTGATCAAAATTAACTGGAAATGACTGGAAATTAATGTTAATAATACTAATAATTCTGTAGGAACAAAAATATGTTAAAATTACATGATTTTAGCTGTTTTTATCAATTCTCAAGAGATCCAAACCCAAATCCAAATCCGAACCAAAACACTTGAGGGTGTTTTGCCAAAAACAAAACACTGAGGATGGGTTTGACAAAACCAAAACACGATGGTTTGTGAACATCTCTAGTTTCCTGCAGTGGCCCTTGGTCCTTGTCCTGGAACAGAGCTTGCTATCATGCATCCCTGTAACTTCCTTGATTCAGACAGAAGAGAAAAATTACTTGTCAACTAGATTGATGGGATAGTGCATTCCACAGCTGCTAACCACAGTGATGTTTTCTAAGGTCCCAAAGGGCTACCTAGGAATAGGCTTGACTGGTTCATATGTCGCTGCCGTTGTAGAAGCTATGATCTAAATGAAGCCAGGCCTCCTTTAGAATGTAGGGCAAGACGGGCCGTCAGCTTTTGTCAGTATTTTTTAAACCTATCTATATAGTGAAGAAATCGCTTTCCACAGCTGCCAACCACAATGACGTTTTCCAAGGTCCCAAAGGACTACCTAGAAATACATTAGACTGGCATCATGTGGCCCACCGCTACACAGGTTAATGTGGGGGTTATGTGTTGTCCCTCATTTAATAAAAATTGCTGTCTTAAAGTATGATTGTCACTAAAGGCGAGAAATGTCACTGCTAATAAGTAAAAGTGCTGGAGTCTTAGAAACTACATCATAACAATTTGCAATGTACAATATATAATTTATTGCTATATATCACAGGAATTTATTAATTTACATTTGATCATTAATAAAGAGGAACATAATTAACCTAGTTAAATAACTTTTGCTACATCTCTAGGTCTGGGTTTGTAAAGCTCTTGGAATTAATACAAAGCAATTCCACTGATATTTAGGAATATTAGTTCCTTGCCCACCCTAATATCAGACTTAAAGAACTTCTGTAATAAAAATGTCTAACAATGTGTAGTTTAATGAAGACAACAGCAGAGAGACTTCACTTTAGATGGAAGCAAACACTGATTGTGGGCACAAGGTTGTTATCCACGCAGCAGCATTTTAATAGATTAAAGGTTAGAAAGCTGTGATTCACGGAGGCTGTTAAGCAGTGGGTAACCATAGAGAATGCACGGAATAAGAGCAATACAGTATATTAACATTATACCAGCATAGTGACAGAGGTAGTGTTGTAGATTTTTTTCTGCGTAATTCATATTTTTCAGCTTCTCGTATCTTATTATCTCGAATGACTTGGCATGTCATCTGATCTTCTGTGTGTTACTATGTATTTGCCATGATGTCTGGCTCTTCCCAGTCCCCAATTGTCTGCAATTCTAACCGATACTGTATGAGCATTTATTTTATATTACTTGCCTTCATGCATGACTTTCAGCTGCAGTGTTTTCTGGAAATGAGAACAGGGCTCCCACCTTTCCAGATTTTCCCTCTGACGCTCCGCTTCTGACGGTCTATCTAGTTTTCAAATTACTGTTTGGATTTCAGTGATATTAGAAAGCAGACACTTGAAAATAATTTAGTCCTAAATTAGAATTAAGTAATTGCTTTCAAGTGCACATACAGTATGAGAATCAAAAAGGGAAGATATCCTGAATCCACGTGAAACACCTGTTATCCCACATGGGACTGTCTTATTTTAAGATGTCTCAATCTAATTAGCACATACAAATGGTTTCTGACTTAACTATCAGGGCTAGCCTTAGCAGACCGTGCATTTGTTAACATTTTTTTTCACTAGCATTTGGAGTTAAAATTTCTCTAGGCTTCTGCAAAAAAAAAAAAATCCTGCAGGAAACAAGTGGTTAAAATAAGATGTACACTGTATTCCTAAATCCTTATTAATAATGCTAACATAAATTCTATTGTAATACTAAGATTGGTCGGAAGTATAGTATAGGGACAGCTGCTTATATACAGATGGAGCCACTTTCATCTATAGCGGCTCCATCGCAAACGTCAACTCCCGGCGTGACTAGGTGATCCGGCACCTAGCCGTGCTACGGGAGTGCACTGAGACACTCCCATTACAGCAATAGATGCTGCGATAGGCGCGCCCCGGCACAAATGGAGCCACGATTAGCGTGGCTCCATCTGTATATGGTCGAGTCACGTTATTATGATTACCAGCTAATAGCCAGAGTAACCGCTTCAGAGCCCCATACGCAGCAGGGTTCTCACAACTGTCATTTTAGACACATGTCTGGTAGCCCCAGGTTCATTTTGATGGTGAGCTGCTCCACTGTAGCTTGTCGGTTGGCTCTCAGGCACCTTCATAAACCGACGTTCACCTCTCACATCAATGGCATGTGGTGCTCTGCAGTTCACACCAGTTATTCACAGTGGTGCCATTTGTCCAGTCACAATACACTTTACATTCACCACAGCAGCACACGAACAGTTCACAAACTGTGATGTTTCAGAAATACTGCCACCCTTGGTCCGAAAGCTGATTATCTTCCGTTTTTGCAACTCGGATAAATCGCCCCTTTTACCCATGACAGTAACGAGTAATATGTGTGCAGGCAGCCTATCGCACACCTTATATCCCCACCAAGCCAGCACACGACACATGACGTACTGCATGACTCGACCGTGTATAATTTGCTAGCTTTACAAATGCTAGTGTGCACTTTTTGTACTAAAGAAGATACATTTATGTTGTGAATGAAAGGAAGGGATGTAATTGACTGTATTCAAAGAGCCAAAAAGGGTCAAAAAATAAATTGATAATGAGATGAAGTGCTCATGGACATCACTTTGTTATTAACTGTGTTATTTTATCTGCTAAGCAACTGCAGCTCACTACAGATGACCACTGTCTACAGCAGATTCATCTCTTTGGATTGCGTCATGGTTATTAATTGATGAGAACACATTATGAAAATCCATATGATCTGGCAGATGGCTTTCCACTGAATATATAATATTTATTTTTTCTTTTAGAAAGGAAGTTACTAAGTACATTGATGGTAATTCCTTTTCATGTAACGCTTTCATTTCTAAAGCTTATTCTTATTATTTATTTACACATTTTTGCATTAGCTTCCCTTTTATTTGTTCCTACAGTAGGAAAAAATACATATTTGTTGAATGTAGCAATGAGTATTTATAAAACCAACTTACATTACAGTCTGTTTACTTCCTCATGGTACTTAGGGATGTCTGTAAATATGTTTTAAAGATGTGTGTACGGAGTATGATGCAGTTGATGTTTACATAGCTGTATCTGCCGTACGGTTAAGCATACTTCACATTGCAATTCGGAGCTTGGTAAATTAGACAATGTATCAAGCTTATTAAAAAATCTATGAGATTGAAAATGGAGGAATCACAGCAGAAATCCACTGCTAAACAACCTTCCTGCACTCTACTTAAATGAGATATGGATAATTAAATGCATAATTACAGTAAATGAGGTATATATTCCCCTATAACATCTCTTTTCAGGGCTTTCGTGCAAAATTGCAATATACTCATTAGTACTGTAAAATGTAAATAATATACTATATTATGACCTTCTGAAAATAATTAGTGCAGGTGGCATGGAGGTGCATGTGCGGCTGCTTAAACATTGGGGTTCGTGCTATCCTGAAACCATCTACTGCTGTGTGTTCAGTGGGGGTAGGGCACAAGTATTCACAGTTGCACTAATGCAAAGTCAGTGAGGAGGCATTGCTACTGTTGTTAAGGGTTTGTAGGAAGGGCTTTAGAGTATTTCTCACATTATTAATGGAGATTTAACTGATCAATTAATGATGATTAACTAATCATTTAGTTTGTGCCAGGGGTGTATCTAGGAGTTTGTGGGGCCCATAGCAAAAATTTTAAGGGGCCCCAAAAGTTTATAGATAGATGCCTCTCTTTGCAGCACTACACTGAAGCTTTTAATATTTACTACTGCATTAACTTTCTTTTTCATTCTGTCTTCTTTATGAGGTAAACACTATATATTCAGTTTCTCTGAGTATTTTGTCTTCCTTTTAGGAATTTGAGTGGCACATGAAGCCGGGGGTTAGAGGCACTCTATGGATTCTGTCATGGGGACTCTTGGGGTGGGAGGTCAGGGGAACACATGGAGAGGGGAGTTCAGAGTTACACATAAGGGAGTGGGGTTAGAGGGACACATACAGAATGAGTGGCCAGATCTATTAAGCTTTGGAGAGTGATAATTAGAACGGTGATAAAGTACCAACCAACCAGTTCCTAACTGTCATTTTTCAAACACAGCCTGTAACATGGAAGTGAGGAGCTGATTGGCTGGTACTTCATCACCTTGCTATTTATCACTCTCCAAAGTTTGATAAATGGGGACCGTGGTCTATTACTCTGCAATGTGCTGCGTGAGGTGAGCTTCTTCAGGGAAGGGGAGGGGAGACTGCTCCTGTAGATGCTCAAAACCCTGTAACAACCACATCATCTGATCAAACAGTAGTTACAGTATGCCCCTTGTTGGTCCCTTAAAGAGCAGTTTGCTTGCCTCTAAAACATGTATGTTACAAATTGCTTTGAATAGACAGTTCCTCGGATGGTTTAAATAGAAAGAGAAATAACAAAAATCATTAGTACAGTCTGTTCATCTATCCAGATTTTTACTTAGTTCTTTCATCAAGCTATGACATATCAGTGTTAATCTGATACCTATCTGACACAATGGGGGGAATTCAAATGTTTTAAAAATCGGTTGGGTGTTTTTTCCTGTCTATTAGACAGGAAAAAACAGACACCCAACTGACTTTTCAAACATTTGAATTCCCCCCAAAGACTCTGCTTCTCCATGGCATCTGATAGCCCCTTAAACCATACCTTTGCATACATGTATAGATTGACTAGATATGCTCTGTGCATGCTTATGGAGAAAATAATTTTCAAAGGTCTAAATATATTCTTTATTTTCGGTATTTACATTAGCAAAGTAATTCATGGTCATAGAAATAGCACATATTAATAATCAAAACTTTTTTCTTTTTACTTTGCTTTTCTGCATAGATTAATGAATCCAAATACATTCAGTGAATTGTCACATAAATTGTGGGTGGGCTAAAAAATATAAGGAAAAAGGTTCTGAGGTAACTGGATGCAGAGTATTGATTGTTGCTCAGTATATTTTTAATATATAAATATTCAGAGAATTGTGAAATGTGTTTTTATTAGGAGTCTTGGAAAGTAAATTAAAAATAAAAACAAAAATAAATATAAAATGTTTTCTTGAAATTTCCCAAAATTCTAGAATGTTGTTTTGATGTTCAGAGCTTGTGTGTCTAACACAGAGTTAGAAACCGAAACACGTCCGTCTGCGTAGTGCAACATTGGCAATTTTGTACTGCACATGCCTACAAAATAATCCACACACATATGTATGTATGCAGATTTGCCTGCATATAATACTTGCCCCTGCTTGCAGCTGTAGAGTCAAATGGGAGAAGGAGGGGGTGGTCTAATGGCAGGAACAGCAAGGTCATGTTTACCTACTTGTGATAAGAAGAACAGGTGCACACTGTACAGTATACAGTACATCTGTCTGTAGCTGTATCAGTAATCACTAGAAATAGGTCGACACAGCCGATTAGATCGACATGAAAAAAGGTTGACATGAGTTTTTCACTTTTTGGGGGGGACTTTTTCATACTTTATGATCCACGTGGACTATGATTGGGAATGGTAACCTGTGCCGAGCACAGCGGTAGCAGAGCGAGGCACCTTGTCCTCAGCCGCCATGCAAGGGGATGCGGTGCACTAATTGGGGTTCCTGGTCACTTGACGGAGAAAATGACACAAAAAAAACATAAACTTTTTTTTTCTTGTCGAACTTGTTCAGCAGTATATATATATATATATATATATATATATATATATATATATATATATATTTCTACATGTATCCTGGTCTAGGTGCCTGGGGAATATTGCAGCTGGCCCTAACATGATAGGTACCTAGTGGCTACCTCCTCCCCAGGGACCAACCACCTACTACAAAGCCTGGAAGGCCACATTAGTCAGCGCAGGGCTGATTCATCTGAAGATGACACAAGCCACCTACAATCTTCTTTGCTATTACAGTTGTGGGGTTAGTGACATCGGAAGCATTGAACAGAGGAACAAGAGAGTGTGTGCGTGTGTATGTATTGGAGGGATAATAATGTAATGTAATTTGGATGCAAATAATGTTTTTAGATTTGATATCTGAAGCACGTGCACCTGGGATACCTATTGTTCCAACTTCTCTCCCCTTCATGTTAAAAGATGGCTATGCCATTGACCTGCACTATATATGGACATACTGTATACAGTATATTATTAAAAAGACCCCTAACACACTTATTACATCCCTAGTATAGGGTGTAGTTCATCAAATCGACAGTATCTAGGTCGACAATGTTTAGGTCGACCACTATAGGTCGACAGTCACTAGGTCGACATGGATGGAAGGTCGACAGGGTTTCTAGGTCGACATGTGCTAGGTCGACAGGTCTAAAGGTCGACATGAGGATTTTTTTGTTTTTGTTTTCTCCGTAGAGTGACCGGGATCCCAAATTAGTGCACCGCGTCACCTCGCATGGCTCGCTTCGCTCGCCATGCTTCGGGCATGGTGCCTTCACTCCGCTACCGCTTCGCTTGGCAAAGATTACTGTTACAATTGTAGTCCACGTGGATCGTTAAGTATGAAAAAAAAATAAAAAAAAATGTGAAAAACTCATGTCGACCTTTAGACCTGTCGACCTAGCACATGTCGACCTAGAAACTCTGTCGACCTTCCATCCATGTCAACCTAGTGACTGTCGACCTATAGTGGTCGACCTAAACATTGTCGACCTAGATACTGTCGATCTTCAGACCGGATCCCCCTAGTATAGTAGTACAGATAGGAGTAGTAAACCATCTTTTAGATATGTAATGCATAATTAGTAAATTATTCTAAAAAATGTATAATTCATTATTTCTTTGGATTTTAATACTTAACAATTGCAGGCATTGCTACTAGAGATGAGCGCCTGAAATTTTTCGGGTTTTGTGTTTTGGTTTTGGGTTCGGTTCCGCGGCCGTGTTTTGGGTTCGAACGCGTTTTGGCAAAACCTCACCGAATTTTTTTTGTCGGATTCGGGTGTGTTTTGGATTCGGGTGTTTTTTTCAAAAAACACTAAAAAACAGCTTAAATCATAGAATTTGGGGGTCATTTTGATCCCAAAGTATTATTAACCTCAAAAACCATAATTTACACTCATTTTCAGTCTATTCTGAATACCTCACACCTCACAATATTATTTTTAGTCCTAAAATTTGCACCGAGGTCGCTGTGTGAGTAAGATAAGCGACCCTAGTGGCCGACACAAACACCGGGCCCATCTAGGAGTGGCACTGCAGTGTCACGCAGGATGTCCCTTCCAAAAAACCCTCCCCAAACAGCACATGACGCAAAGAAAAAAAGAGGCACAATGAGGTAGCTGTGTGAGTAAGATTAGCGACCCTAGTGGCCGACACAAACACCGGGCCCATCTAGGAGTGGCACTGCAGTGTCACGCAGGATGGCCCTTCCAAAAAACCCTCCCCAAACAGCACATGACGCAAAGAAAAAAAGAGGCGCAATGAGGTAGCTGTGTGAGTAAGATTAGCGACCCTAGTGGCCGACACAAACACCGGGCCCATCTAGGAGTGGCACTGCAGTGTCACGCAGGATGTCCCTTCCAAAAAACCCTCCCCAAACAGCACATGACGCAAAGAAAAAAAGAGGCGCAATGAGGTAGCTGTGTGAGTAAGATTAGCGACCCTAGTGGCCGACACAAACACCGGGCCCATCTAGGAGTGGCACTGCAGTGTCACGCAGGATGTCCCTTCCAAAAAACCCTCCCCAAACAGCACATGACGCAAAGAAAAAAAGAGGCGCAATGAGGTAGCTGACTGTGTGAGTAAGATTAGCGACCCTAGTGGCCGACAAAAACACCGGGCCCATTTAGGAGTGGCACTGCAGTGTCACGCAGGATGTCCCTTCCAAAAAACCCTCCCCAATCAGCACATGATGCAAAGAAAAAGAAAAGAAAAAAAGAGGTGCAAGATGGAATTGTCCTTGGGCCCTCCCACCCACCCTTATGTTGTATAAACAAAACAGGACATGCACACTTTAACCAACCCATCATTTCAGTGACAGGGTCTGCCACACGACTGTGACTGATATGACGGGTTGGTTTGGACCCCCCCCCAAAAAGAAGCAATTAATCTCTCCTTGCACAAACTGGCTCTACAGAGGCAAGATGTCCACCTCATCATCACCCTCCGATATATCACCGTGTACATCCCCCTCCTCACAGATTATCAATTCGTCCCCACTGGAATCCACCATCTCAGCTCCCTGTGTACTTTGTGGAGGCAATTGCTGCTGGTCAATGTCTCCGCGGAGGAATTGATTATAATTCATTTTAATGAACATCATCTTCTCCACATTTTCTGGATGTAACCTCGTACGCCGATTGCTGACAAGGTGAGCGGCGGCACTAAACACTCATTCGGAGTACACACTTGTGGGAGGGCAACTTAGGTAGAATAAAGCCAGTTTGTGCAAGGGCCTCCAAATTGCCTCTTTTTCCTGCCAGTATAAGTACGGACTGTGTGACGTGCCTACTTGGATGCGGTCACTCATATAATCCTCCACCATTCTATCAATGTTGAGAGAATCATATGCAGTGACAGTAGACGACATGTCCGTAATCGTTGTCAGGTCCTTCAGTCCGGACCAGATGTCAGCATCAGCAGTCGCTCCAGACTGCCCTGCATCACCGCCAGCGGGTGGGCTCGGAATTCTGAGCCTTTTCCTCGCACCCCCAGTTGCGGGAGAATGTGAAGGAGGAGATGTTGACAGGTCGCGTTCCGCTTGACTTGACAATTTTGTCACCAGCAGGTCTTTCAACCCCAGCAGACTTGTGTCTGCCGGAAAGAGAGATCCAAGGTAGGCTTTAAATCTAGGATCGAGCACGGTGGCCAAAATGTAGTGCTCTGATTTCAACAGATTGACCACCCGTGAATCCTTGTTAAGCGAATTAAGGGCTCCATCCACAAGTCCCACATGCCTAGCGGAATCGCTCCGTGTTAGCTCCTCCTTCAATGTCTCCAGCTTCTTCTGCAAAAGCCTGATGAGGGGAATGACCTGACTCAGGCTGGCAGTGTCTGAACTGACTTCACGTGTGGCAAGTTCAAAGGGCATCAGAACCTTGCACAACGTTGAAATCATTCTCCACTGCGCTTGAGACAGGTGCATTCCACCTACTATATCGTGCTCAATTGTATAGGCTTGAATGGCCTTTTGCTGCTCCTCCAACCTCTGAAGCATATAGAGGGTTGAATTCCACCTCGTTACCACTTCTTGCTTCAGATGATGGCAGGGCAGGTTCAGTAGTTTTTGGTGGTGCTCCAGTCTTCTGTACGTGGTGCCTGTACGCCGAAAGTGTCCCGCAATTCTTCTGGCCACCGACAACATCTCTTGCACGCCCCTGTCGTTTTTTATAAAATTCTGCACCACCAAATTCAAGGTATGTGCAAAACATGGGACGTGCTGGAATTTGCCCATATTTAATGCACACACAATATTGCTGGCGTTGTCCGATGCCACAAATCCACAGGAGAGTCCAATTGGGGTAAGCCATTCCGCGATGATCTTCCTCAGTTGCCGTAAGAGGTTTTCAGCTGTGTGCGTATTCTGGAAAGCGGTGATACAAAGCGTAGCCTGCCTAGGAAAGAGTTGGCGTTTGCGAGATGCTGCTACTGGTGCCGCCGCTGCTGTTCTTGCGGCGGGAGTCCATACATCTACCCAGTGGGCTGTCACAGTCATATAGTCCTGACCCTGCCCTGCTCCACTTGTCCACATGTCCGTGGTTAAGTGGACATTGGGTACAACTGCATTTTTTAGGACACTGGTGAGTCTTTTTCTGACGTCCGTGTACATTCTCTGTATCGCCTGCCTAGAGAAGTGGAACCTAGATGGTATTTGGTAACGGGGGCACACTGCCTCAATAAATTGTCTAGTTCCCTGTGAACTAACGGCGGATACCGGACGCACGTCTAACACCAACATAGTTGTCAAGGCCTCAGTTATCCGCTTTGCAGTAGGATGACTGCTGTGATATTTCATCTTCCTCGCAAAGGACTGTTGAACAGTCAATTGCTTACTGGAAGTAGTACAAGTGGGCTTACGACTTCCCCTCTGGGATGACCATCGACTCCCAGCGGCAACAACAGCAGCGCCAGCAGCAGTAGGCGTTACACGCAAGGATGCATCGGAGGAATCCCAGGCAGGAGAGGACTCGTCAGAATTGCCAGTGACATGGCCTGCAGGACTATTGGCATTCCTGGGGAAGGAGGAAATTGACACTGAGGGAGTTGGTGGGGTGGTTTGCGTGAGCTTGGTTACAAGAGGAAGGGATTTACTGGTCAGTGGACTGCTTCCGCTGTCACCCAAAGTTTTTGAACTTGTCACTGACTTATTATGAATGCGCTGCAGGTGACGTATATGGGAGGATGTTCCGAGGTGGTTAACGTCCTTACCCCTAATTATTACAGCTTGACAAAGGGAACACACGGCTTGACACCTGTTGTCCGCATTTCTGGTGAAATACCTCCACACCGAAGAGCTGATTTTTTTGGTATTTTCACCTGGCATGTCAACGGCCATATTCCTCCCACGGACAACAGGTGTCTCCCCGGGTGCCTGACTTAAACAAACCACCTCACCATCAGAATCCTCCTGGTCAATTTCCTCCCCAGCGCCAGCAACACCCATATCCTCCTCATCCTGGTGTACTTCAACACTGACCTCTTCAATCTGACTATCAGGAACTGGACTGCGGGTGCTCCTTCCAGCACTTGCAGGGGGCGTGCAAATGGTGGAAGGCGCATGCTCTTCACGTCCAGTGTTGGGAAGGTCAGGCATCGCAACCGACACAATTGGACTCTCCTTGTGGATTTGGGATTTCGAAGAATGCACAGTTCTTTGCTGTGCTGCTTTTGCCAGCTTGAGTCTTTTCATTTTTCTAGCGAGAGGCTGAGTGCTTCCATCCTCATGTGAAGCTGAACCACTAGCCATGAACATAGGCCAGGGCCTCAGCCGTTCCTTGCCACTCCGTGTCGTAAATGGCATATTGGCAAGTTTACGCTTCTCCTCCGACAATTTTATTTTAGGTTTTGGAGTCCTTTTTTTTCTGATATTTGGTGTTTTGGATTTGACATGCTCTGTACTATGACATTGGGCATCGGCCTTGGCAGACGACGTTGCTGGCATTTCATCGTCTCGGCCATGACTAGTGGCAGCAGCTTCAGCACGAGGTGGAAGTGGATCTTGATCTTTCCCTAATTTTGGAACCTCAACATTTTTGTTCTCCATATTTTAATAGGCACAACTAAAAGGCACCTCAGGTAAACAATGGAGATGGATACTAGTATACAATTATGGACTGCCTGCCGAGTGCAGACACAGAGGTAGCCACAGCCGTGAACTACCGTACTGTACTGTGTCTGCTGCTAATATAGACTGGTTGATAAAGAGATGTCTATGTAACTATGTATGTATAAAGAAGAAAGAAAAAAAAACCACGGTTAGGTGGTATACAATTATGGACGGACTGCCTGCCGAGTGCCGACACAGAGGTAGCCACAGCCGTGAACTACCGCACTGTACTGTGTCTGCTGCTAATATATAGACTGGTTGATAAAGAGATAGTATACTCGTAACTAGTATGTATGTATAAAGAAAGAAAAAAAAACCACGGTTAGGTGGTATATACAATTATGGACGGGCTGCCGAGTGCCGACACAGAGGTAGCCACAGCCGTGAACTACCGCACTGTACTGTGTCTGCTGCTAATATATAGACTGGTTGATAAAGAGATAGTATACTCGTAACTAGTATGTATGTATAAAGAAAGAAAAAAAAACCACGGTTAGGTGGTATATACAATTATGGACGGGCTGCCGAGTGCCGACACAGAGGTAGCCACAGCCGTGAACTACCGCACTGTACTGTGTCTGCTGCTAATATATAGACTGGTTGATAAAGAGATAGTATACTCGTAACTAGTATGTATGTATAAAGAAAGAAAAAAAAACCACGGTTAGGTGGTATATACAATTATGGACGGGCTGCCGAGTGCCGACACAGAGGTAGCCACAGCCATGAACTACCGCACTGTACTGTGTCTGCTGCTAATATAGACTGGTTGATAAAGAGATAGTATACTCGTAACTAGTATGTATATATAAAGAAAGAAAAAAAAACCACGGTTAGGTGGTATATACAATTATGGACGGGCTGCCGAGTGCCGACACAGAGGTAGCCACAGCCGTGAACTACCGCACTGTACTGTGTCTGCTGCTAATATATAGACTGGTTGATAAAGAGATAGTATACTCGTAACTAGTATGTATGTATAAAGAAAGAAAAAAAAACCACGGTTAGGTGGTATATACAATTATGGACGGGCTGCCGAGTGCCGACACAGAGGTAGCCACAGCCGTGAACTACCGCACTGTACTGTGTCTGCTGCTAATATATAGACTGGTTGATAAAGAGATAGTATACTCGTAACTAGTATGTATGTATAAAGAAAGAAAAAAAAACCACGGTTAGGTGGTATATACAATTATGGACGGGCTGCCGAGTGCCGACACAGAGGTAGCCACAGCCGTGAACTACCGCACTGTACTGTGTCTGCTGCTAATATAGACTGGTTGATAAAGAGATAGTATACTCGTAACTAGTATGTATGTATAAAGAAAGAAAAAAAAACCACGGTTAGGTGGTATATACAATTATGGACGGGCTGCCGAGTGCCGACACAGAGGTAGCCACAGCCGTGAACTACCGCACTGTACTGTGTCTGCTGCTAATATATAGACTGGTTGATAAAGAGATAGTATACTCGTAACTAGTATGTATGTATAAAGAAAGAAAAAAAAACCACGGTTAGGTGGTATATACAATTATGGACGGGCTGCCGAGTGCCGACACAGAGGTAGCCACAGCCGTGAACTACCGCACTGTACTGTGTCTGCTGCTAATATATAGACTGGTTGATAAAGAGATAGTATACTCGTAACTAGTATGTATGTATAAAGAAAGAAAAAAAAACCACGGTTAGGTGGTATATACAATTATGGACGGGCTGCCGAGTGCCGACACAGAGGTAGCCACAGCCGTGAACTACCGCACTGTACTGTGTCTGCTGCTAATATAGACTGGTTGATAAAGAGATAGTATACTACTAATATTATATATACTGGTGGTCAGGTCACTGGTCACTAGTCACACTGGCAGTGGCACTCCTGCAGCAAAAGTGTGCACTGTTTAATTTTAATATAATATTATGTACTCCTGGCTCCTGCTATAACCTATAACTGGCACTGCAGTGCTCCCCAGTCTCCCCCACAATTATAAGCTGTGTGAGCTGAGCACAGTCAGATATATATATACATTGATGCAGCACACTGGGCTGAGCAGTGCACACAGATATGGTATGTGACTGAGTCACTGTGTGTATCATTTTTTTCAGGCAGAGAACGGATATATAAATAAAACAAACAACTGCACTGTCTGGTGGTCACTGTGGTCGTCAGTCACTAAACTCTGCACTCTCTTCTACAGTATCACAGCCTCAGGTCAATCTCTCTCTCTCTCTCTCAACCCTAATCTAAATGGAGAGGACGCCAGCCACGTCCTCTCCCTATCAATCTCAATGCACGTGTGAAAATGGCGGCGACGCGCGGCTCCTTATATAGAATCCGAGTCTCGCGATAGAATCCGAGCCTCGCGAGAATCCGACAGCGTCATGATGACGTTCGGGCGCGCTCGGGTTAACCGAGCAAGGCGGGAAGATCCGAGTCGCTCGGACCCGTGAAAAAAAACATGAAGTTCGGGCGGGTTCGGATTCAGAGAAACCGAACCCGCTCATCTCTAATTGCTACTACCATTTATTTTGCTTGATACAGTTCTCAACATTAATTTTGATCACGTGTGCCATATTTTGGCAAAACAACCCACAAGTATTTTGGTCTGGGGATCCGTTTTTGGCTCAGTTTTGAATTCCTTTAAAATCAATAAAATAAAAAAAAATCCTTTAAAATCCAAAAACCCAAGATCAATTTTTAAATCAAAGTGTAAATCAGAACCCCTAAGTTAGTGTACGTTCAAATTAAGGAAAACGGAACCACATATCTCTAGTTTATATAGTGATGTATTCTCTATGTAGGTCCATGGGCCAAATCATTCAGTGTTTTACAGTATGTTTGCACCGAGTATAGCTTAATTGTATTCTGATAAGGCACAATGCTCAAGATATGTTGGATATAATGTACAGATACTAAATTAATTTTATGTCATCATCACAGATAGATTTAGTTGCTTACAATACTGTAACTGTACAAAAAAAGTTTGATCATAACTGTAGTCAGCTCATGTTTGTATTGTGAGGTATGCTAAAGTAAATTCCCCTAATGATTATTATTTCTTTAATAAAATATGCTGTATTCTAATCTCAATACTTCAAATAACTGAAAACAACAACAACAAAAGACATTAAAGAACCAATAAACTCAAAAATGTAATGTTTTAGTTATTAAATATCACTGACCTGGTTTGGGAGTGCTGTGGTCTCGGGGTTTCTTCCGGTGACCGGGAAGAGGAACCGCAACTGGGCCGCAGCAGAGATGGCCGAATGTAAGTTTTCCTCATGCAGGATCAGGTCGGCAGACAGGAGGGACGCGTGGACGCTGAAGGTCTCCTGAAAGACAGAACTTGAAAGGTGCTGGTGAATCAGAGAAGAATACCAGGTGCTGGAGGCACAACTGCACTAATGTGCACTGGGGCTTGGAGACACTGAAGTGTTTGTAGGCGCTGAAGTGCTTGGAGGCAATGAGGTGCAGGGAGGCGCTGAAGTGCTTGGAGGCACTGAGGTGCTTGGAGGCACTGAGGTGCTTGGAGGCACGGAGGTGCTTGAGGCACGGAGGTGTCTGAGGCACGGAGGTGCTTGGAGGCCCGGAGGTGCTTGGAGGCCCGGAGGTGCTTGGAGGCCCGGAGGTGCTTGAGGCCCGGAGGTGCTTGAGGCCCGGAGGTGCTTGGAGGCACGGAGGTGCTTGGAGGCACGGAGGTGCTCGGAGGCACGGAGGTGCTCGGAGGCATGGAGGTGCTTGGAGGCACGGAGATGCTCGGAGGCATGGAGGTGCTGGGAGGCACGGAAGTCTGGCGATCACCACTCCTGGGGAACTGATGATACTCAGGCACTGATGCAGTGCCTGGTGCCTGAATTTATACTTCCCACCACCAGCTGGTTGGTGGGAAGTGCCTAATGACGTCACCCGCCCAGACGCCGGGCCGAGCGACGGGAGCCACCAGCGATGACGGCCGCAGAGAGGACCAGTGCGCCCGGAGAGGTAAGTAAGGGGCCCGGGGCGGCAGCGTGACAGTACCCCCTCCTCTAGGGGTGGCCCCTGGACACTTCCCAGGTTTCGTAGGGTGTTTGGCGTGGAAGATCCGGATTAGTCGAGGAGCTGAGACCTCAGAAGCTCCTATCCAACTTCTCTCCTCAGGACCATAACCTATCCATTCTACCAGATATTGCAGGTTCTTATGAAGATAACGAGAGTCCAGAATAGTTTTGATCTCGAAGTCTGTCCCAGTTTCAGTTTCTACCGAAGTGGGGCTTGAGGGCTTAGAATGAAAACGATTAAGGATGAGAGGACGAAGGAGAGAAACATGAAAGGCATTCGGTATGCGTAGATGGGAAGGTAATCCCAACTTGCAGACCACAGGATTCAGGATTTGTAGCACAGGGTATGGACCGATGAACCTTGGGGCGAACTTCATGGTGTGTACCTTTAGCCGTAGGTTACGTGTGGAGAGCCCTACCCTGTCACCAACCTTGTATTGAGGAGCGGCTCGCCGTTTCTTGTCCGCGAAGAACTTGTATCGGACAGAAACCTTTTTAAGACTAGCATGAACCTTACTCCAAATTTGTCTGAAGTGTAGTAGAGTGGAAGTCACAGCTGGAACCTCTCCTGTTGGAAGAATTGGTAATTCCGGAACTTGTGGGTGGAAGCCATAGTTGATGAAGAACGGAGATTCACCAGTGGAGGAATGAAATTAATGGTTATGTGCAAACTCTGCCCGGTTGTCCTGTGAAGGGGATAGATACAGGCGGAGGAAAGTCTCCAAATCTTGATTGACTCGTTCCGTTTGCCCATTAGTTTGAGGGTGATAAGCGGACGAAAACTTAAGTTTAATTTGTAAGGCCGAGCAGAGAGCTTTCCAAAACCTTGCTGTGAACTGTACCCCTCGATCAGAGACTATTTCTTGAGGCAACCCATGCAACCGAAAATGTTCTCGGACAAATATTAGAGCTAATTTAGGAGCTGTCGGCAGACCAGTCAATGGAACGAAATGCACCATCTTCGAAAAACGGTCGACGATCACCCAGACAGTGTTGAAACCTTTGGAACAGGGCAAGTCAGTGACGAAGTCCATGGAAATGTGAGTCCAGGGTTTCATAGGAATGGACAGAGGACGAAGTAACCCAGCAGGAGGTAGGGGGGGGGATTTATGCTGTGTACACTGTGGACAGGAATTAACGTAATCCTGTACATCCTTCCTCATGGAGTCCCACCAGTAAGATCTTTGCAGAAACTTGTACATCTTCTGGGCGCCGGGATGACCGGAAAACTTGGAGATATGGGCCCACTGTAGTATCATCGACCAGAATTTAGCAGGTACGGACATTCTTCCAGGGGGAGGACCTGGAGTAGTTGAGGCAGCAGAGACAGAAATAGGATTCAGAATTAAACTCCGCTCAAAAGAATCCTCTTCATCTGTGGGAGTTTATGAACGGGACAGTGCATCCGCTTTAGTATTGAAAGTCCCGGCTCGGTACTTGATAACAAAAGAAATTCGAGTGAAGAAGAGTGCCCATCTAGCTTGGCGAGGATTCAAGCACTGTGCGGTTTTGATATACAACAAATTTTTGTGATCAGTGTAAATGGTAATCACATGTTTGGCCCCCTCTAAGAGATATCTCCACTCTTCCAAGGCAGATTTAATTGCCAAGAGTTCCTGGTCTCCAATAGTGTAATTTCGTTCAGCCGGAGAGAATTTACAAGAGTGAAAGCCACACGGATGTAATTTCTTATCTGAGGCGTACTGAGAGAGAACGGCCCCAACTCCGACGAGGATGCGTCAACTTCTAGGAAGAAAGGTTCCTCGAAATGTGGTTGTTGGAGTACTGGAGCGGACATAAAAGCTGATTTCAAGTGGGAAAAGGCCTCTATGGCTTCGGGAGGCCACAAACCCGGGTTGGAACCGTTTCTCGTCAAGGCGGTAATGGGTGCAACAATGGTGGAGAAACTTCTAATGAACTTCCTATAATAGTTCGCAAATCAAAGGAATCTTTGTATTGCTTTCAAGGAGAGTGGCTGTGCCAAGTCCCGAATGGCGGAAAGTTTCTCCGGGTCCATGCGAAGCTCCATCCCCGAGATTATATAACCGAGGAACGGTATTGATGTTACTTCGAAGGTACACTTGGATATCTTGGCATAGAGATGATTCTCACGTAGACGGCGGAGTACCTCTTTGACCTGTATCCTGTGTTCAGCAAGGTCTTTGGAAAAAATCAGTATGTCATCCAAATACACCATGACACTAAGGTATAACATGTCTCGGAAGATTTCGTTGACGAATCCCTGGAAGACAGCAGGAGCATTGCTGAGACCGAACAGCATCACCAGATACTCATAATGCCCATCCCGGGTATTGAAGGCGGTCTTCCATTCATCTTCCTCTCTGATGCGTATAAGGTTATAGGCCCCCCCTCAAATCGAGCTTGGAGAAAATGTGGGCACCACGAACTCTATCAAATAGCTCTGTGATTAGAGGCAAGGGGTATTTATTTTTGATGGTAATATCATTTAGGCCGCGGTAGTCGATACATGGTCTTAACCCTCCATCCTTCTTTTTCACGAAGAAGAAGCCCGCTCCAGCCGGGGAGATAGAGGTGCGAATGAATCCCTTGTGAAGATTGGACTTGATATAGTCTGACATAGCTTGTGTCTCTGGAAGAGACAGAGGATAAATGCGACCCCGGGGCGGCATTTTCCCTGGGATGAGGTCAATGGGGCAGTCCCAAGACCTATGGGGTGGTAACTGGTCAGCCGCCTGTTCCGTGAACACATCCTTGAAATCTTGGTACGCCTCCGGGATAAGTTCTTCCTCCGCCTTAGTAGAAACACGAAGCAGACAGACAGGGGTGAGACAGTTAGCGTGACAAAAAGAACTCCAAGACCGAATCTGTGCGGTCTTCCAATCGATATGGGGATTGTGAATCTTGAGCCAAGGCATTCCGAGAACCAGATCGTGATGCATTTCTGGAATCACCAGGAACTCCAAATATTCTTGATGTAGAGCCCCGACCTGTAATTTAACCGGAACCGTGTGTTCTGTTATGATACCCTTGGATATCCTAGTACCATTGATAGCTGTCAAGGAAATAGGCCGTTCGATGGACCATACTTCCAAATTCAGGCTTTGGACACAGAGGGAAGCAACAAAATTCCCCGCAGCCCCGGAGTCCAACAGGGCTTCAAAAGACTTGGAAGTAACCTTGGTGGTTAACGTTACAGGAAGCAAACAGTCCGAAGTCGGAGAAGATTTGGTCGTAACCCCCAACTTGACTCCTCCGGAACAAGCTAGGCCTGCCCGTTTCCCGGACGGGATTTGCAGGACTTGATGAAGTGACCCGCAGCTCCGCAGTACAGACAGAGTTTACCCTCATGACGACGCTGTCGCTCCTCCGGGGACAATCGGGATTGGTTAATCTGCATGGGTTCGTCCGGACTTAGGACCACCGCTTGCCTTGCAGGGGGAAGCCGGAACCTAGAACGATCCGATCGACTACGTTCACCTCCACGTTCCTGCATCTGGAGATCTACCTTGACACAGAGAGAGATCATTTCCTCTAAAGAATCCGGAAGCTCCCGAGTGACCAACTCATCCTTCAGGCGATCAGAGAGACCGTTCCAGAAAGCAGCTCTCAGAGCCTCATTATTCCAGCGAAGTTCAGAGGCAATGGTTTGAAAATGAACCACATACTGACCCACGGATCGGGAGCCTTGACGGATGCGGAGCAAGTCAGAAGAGGCCGAGGTCATCCTGCCGGGCTCGTCAAAAATTTGTCGAAAAGACGTGATGATTTCGGAGTAATTGGAAACCAGTGAATCAGAACGTTCCCAAAATGGAGACATCCAATCCAAGGCAGATCCTTCCAGCAGAGAAATAACATATGCCACCTTGGACCAGTCTGTAGGAAAGTTATGTGCAAGTAGCTCGAAATGTACCTCGCATTGGTTTAAAAAACCACGACAATTTTTAGGATTCCCATTATAACGGGACGGAGTAGGCAGCTGAAGGCGCGGAGTGGCACCGGCCGATGGTTGAACATTGCTGGAAGCGGCAACTGGTGCGGTTACTGGAACTGGTGCCGGAATTACCGAGGCTAGAGACGCCTGAATCTGATCCAGACGCCCGGACAACTCCTGGAGGTACTGCATCACCTGACCTTGTGCCGCTTCCTGACTTTGTACTCGGGAAGCCAGATTCTGGATGGCACTTGAGTCCGTGTTCCGATCCCCCGGGTCCATGAGGCCTGAGTATACTATCACTGACCTGGTTTGGGAGTGCTGTGGACTCGGGGTTTCTTCCGGTGACCGGGAAGAGGAACCGCAACTGGGCCGCAGCAGAGATGGCCGAATGTAAGTTTTCCTCATGCAGGATCAGGTCGGCAGACAGGAGGGACGCGTGGACGCTGAAGGTCTCCTGAAAGACAGAACTTGAAAGGTGCTGGTGAATCAGAGAAGAATACCAGGTGCTGGAGGCACAACTGCACTAATGTGCACTGGGGCTTGGAGACACTGAAGTGTTTGTAGGCGCTGAAGTGCTTGGAGGCACTGAGGTGCAGGGAGGCGCTGAAGTGCTTGGAGGCGCTGAGGCGCTTGGAGGTGCTTGAGGCACGGAGGTGCTTGAGGCACGGAGGTGCTTGAGGCACGGAGGTGCTTGGAGGCACGGAGGTGCTTGGAGGCACGGAGATGCTCGGAGGCATGGAGATGCTCGGAGGCACGGAGGTGCTGGGAGGCACGGTAGTCTGGCGATCACCACTCCTGGGGAACTGATGATACTCAGGCACTGATTCAGTGCCTGGTGCCTGAATTTATACTTCCCACCACCAGCTGGTTGGTGGGAAGTGCCTGATGACGTCACCCGCCCAGACTCTGGGCCGAGCGACGGGAGCCGGGAGCTGCCAGCGAGGACAGCCGCAGAGAGGACCAGCACGCCCGGAGAGGTAAGTAAGGGGCCCGGGGCGGCGGCGTGACATTAAACATAGAGGTGTTATATTAAATGTCATCCTGTTATTCTACTGAAGGTGTTTTTTTTTTAAAGTTAGTAATTGACTCCCAACTCTAGTACAGAAAGCTATTATGATGATGATGATAATAATAATAATAATAATAATAATATTAATAATAATAATAAATAGTTTTCTCCAATAGGACTCAAGGCGCTGTAGCTCATCCCATAAATTTAGGTTGTGTTTTTATTTAATGTGGAGGGCAGGAAGTTGCAAAACTGCCTTCTACTTGTTATACAGGAAGTGCTGCTGCATCCATTGTTCAGCATGATTGTGTAAAGTCACACTTCTGCAGCTCTACAGAGTCCTGTAGGGATTTGCACACTGACCACTTTACACATTCCATATCTTTAGAACAGTTCTCTGGTGGCACCTTGGTAAAATAAGGTTTTACAACCTTTTCAGCTATTGTGACCTCACTGGTTATTCCAATTTCTATGAATAAATAAAATTGTGGTACAAGTCTACAAATGTATTACTCAGACGCTATATGCTCAGTTAAAGAAGCACCTGTCTCCTAGCATGACAGCCTGCCAGAAAGTGAAACAGAGTGGACATATAAAGTATAAGCACACCAGTGATGACATGTGAATATCAGCTCAGTGACACAAACCCTTTGCTATATAGTATACATTGCTATCAGCTAATAGTTTTACTTAAGCTTTATTCTTTATTTCAATGAGTGCAGTCTTTTTTTATCATTAATAAACTGTGTAAATATGTGAGATATTTGCAATGTAAATGTCATGCCTCATAACAACACAATTCATTATTTTGAGGCATACCAAACATCTTTAGAACTGTCCTTTTATCAAAAGCCATTGTACTTCAATATGCAATTTGTGAAGCAAATTGCATGCCACTATGATGTTTACATTATCAAACATATTCATGGACTTGTCAACATACCACAGTGCATGCTTTCATTTTCCATTCACTCTCATGTCTGCAAAGCAGATAAAGGAGGAACGAATTGTGAGAGCACTAAAAAAAAAAAAAAATCTGGGATAAATATATATTCTCAGTTCCTTTATTTCCTGCTAGTTGTAATTGGCAGATCACATGTAATTGTTTCCTTAATTTATTTGTACAGTTATTTATAATGTGTCTCTATTTGTCTGGGAATATAACACAATGGGTGAAACAAATGATAGTGCTGTAATTGGTGTAATGTATGCTAATGTTTACCATTGCAGTGAGTCTAATTGCAGTGTTGCTGGGGTGTAACAGATGATCATGGTGATATGGACATTTCCTTGTTTCCTTAGACGTTGGGTGTATAAAAAAAATGCAGTAATGAGCAAGATTATGGGGGAGATTTAGCAATGCTTGGAGAGAGACAAATGAGCTACCAATCAGCTCCTAACCATAGGTGTTTCTATAATGGGTGCAGTGTGTGCGGTGCACACTGGACACTGGGTCCATGGGGGCCCACACCACACACTCGGCACCAATATATTATACTTACCCCAACTGGCCACCACAGCCATTTCCGAGTGATTTGAGCATGCGCACTGGACATGTCCCCAGGAACAAGGCGCAGGTGCCATGTTCCCGGGGACCTGCGCATGTGCAGTAGACTCTGGCATTATGCCAGAGTCTACTGCTGCCGGAGAGGAGGGGGCCCACAACGGAGGCTGCATGCGGGTCCCCCATTCCTCTCTTAAAACACTCCTGCTCCCAATTATTATATTTGAATCACAGCCTGTAAAGTAGCAGTTAGGATCTGATTGGTTAGTACTTTATCTCTCACCAATGTTTTGATAAATCTCTCCCTATAAGTGATATGAAGTGGATTCGAACATTGTAAATGTTAACAATACTGTATTGTACACCTTCTGATTGCTACCAGTTTTTAAAGATATAAGGAATCGATGTGATGACTAGCATTTAACTCATGATGGGGCCCATGTACAATTTTTTCTGTACGGACCCCTTCCTCTGGAAGTATGGGACGGATCGGCGTCAATGAAATCTTCTGTGATGGAAAAAATGGCACCTGCACAGGCATACCAAAAATTGTTAAAGGGTAAAGGTTGTGTGGTGTGGACTCCCCTTGACCTAGAGGTCTGTGTGCACTACACACTACACAACTTACACCTAATACAAATTTACCCCTGCTGATGACCACTAATCCATGCACTTGGTGTAACATTTCATGTTTTAACTATTACTGGATTGAATCAATAAAACAACCTGTAAAGACAGCAATTGTGGGAACAAGCAATACATCATCATTTTTAAAAGAAAATGAAATAAGGAAATCATGTGAAATAAATTATTAATAATAATAATCATCAATAATATTACTGAAATATCCCACTGAGAAAGTTTAAAATAGTTAGCTGTCCCTTAAAACCACTCTTTTTGTGGTACATTTTTAGACCTTAAGGTTTAATCAAATGCAAAAATCCAGTCTTAAAAATAACTTTGTCTTAGTCACAGTACACTTTGCTGACTTCATAGGTTCACAAAACTACAGACTATAGTATGACCATGCCAAAGAAAAAACGTATGTCCCTGTGATTGAGCCTTTGTACAGAATATAGAAGTAGCGCTATTGTTTGGTATGTGGGGACACATCAGTAAATTCAATTATAAGGCACCAATGCAGTGGTGTCACAAAGATGGCGCGGGGCGGCATGGGCTGCACCCAGGTGATAGCCACCGAGGGGTGACACCAAGATGCCAGCTCCTCCTCAGTGACAGGAACCAGGTCTTACACTGTAACATTACATGGAGCACTTGCTTCTGTCACAGTCTAGGAGCTGGCCGTGCAGACAGACAGTCTCCGGGGGCAGCCCAGCACCTCCAGGACCCCCGGAGTAGTGGAAACAGGGGTTAGGCCAAGAAGCCACACACCCTTCCCACTAGGCCATTTCCCCTTTTTGCCAGTGCACACCAAACGTGCACCAAGTGTCAGGCATCGGGCATAAGCATAGGGATGCCCTGCACCAATGTAATGTTTAAAAACTATGATGGACTTGTTTGTTTACTGTTTTTCTTTGATGAAGTAGCCACTTTACCTTTCTTTGTATGAAACATGACATGCAGGCTCGGACTGGCCCACAGGGGTACAGGGGAAACCACCGGTGGGCCCCACTGCCTGGGGACCCACCTCCTGCTCTAAGGATCAGGTTTCAGACTGTGCACTTGATTTATACATATGCTACCTGATACTGGAATATGGTGTATTATCTACAGTGCATTGCTGTTATTAATCTGTTATTAATCTGATACATTATCATGCATGCAGCAGCTGAATTTACTGTATATATTTATGAAGGGGCACAAAAGTTGCACTCTCTAATGGTTAGTCAAGCCAATGAGGTGGCAGGCCACTCCCCCACTGCAGACTGGCCACACCCCTAACATGAGCTCTACCACTGTATTTCCCCGGTGGTCCCCACATGCCCCAGTCCGACACGGCAGTACTGTAGGTACAGTACTTGCTGGAAGATCATCTATTAACTTAAGACCCATCTACTTTAATAATCATTTATTGTATCTTCTGTAAAAGGAAGGTATTCTATTTTGAATAGTTATGTCATATTATCAAACTGAAGTTGCATTTATTATTAAGGTCTGACCAGCCAATGAACATTTTCCCCTTACACCAATAAAAATACATGCACTGTACTGTATATGTACTGTACCAGATCATTAAGATGAAGTAAGAACCGTATCATCTCATCTACAAATTATATGAAATCATTACTTAATTAGGGGTTGCTATTCAAGAAGACAGGAAAGATTAAGTAATTTAAAATAAATAAATGACACTAGTTATTAGTAAAAGTAATTAATTTGGCATGATTTTATTAATATCCATCTATGTAACTAGAGTCCGCATAGCCTTCTGCACAGATTTTATTTCTTTTCTTTTGCAACTGGTATAATTTAACCACATGCTAGCAAATAAATACAGGTTGAGTATCCCATATCCAAATATCCGAAATACGGAATATTCCGAAATACGGACTTTTTTGAGTGAGAGTGAGATAGTGAAACCTCTGTTTTCTGATGACTCAATGTACACAAACTTTGTTTAATACACAAAGTTATTAAAAATATTGTATTAAATGACCTTCAGGCTGTGTGTATAGGGTGTATATGAAACATAAATGAATTGTGTGAATGTACACACACTTTGTTTAATGCACAAAGTTATAAAAAATATTGTCTAAAATGACCTTCAGGCTGTGTGTATAAGGTGTATATGAAACATAAATGTATTCTGTGCTTAGACTTGGGTCCCATCACCATGATATCTCATTATGGTATGCAATTATTCCAAAATACGGAAAAATCCCATATCCAAAATACCTCTGGTCCCGAGCATTTTGGATAAGGGATACTCAACCTGTATGACTA
Source organism: Pseudophryne corroboree (assembly GCF_028390025.1). Taxonomy (NCBI): domain Eukaryota; kingdom Metazoa; phylum Chordata; class Amphibia; order Anura; family Myobatrachidae; genus Pseudophryne; species Pseudophryne corroboree. Next base: position 200,535,075 of record NC_086446.1, read on the forward strand.
AAGAGGACAGAATACATGTGTATGGTCTGCCTTCTGTAAACTATTTTGTATATTATGGAAATAGATACGGGGTATATCAAATGACTTTGTTTACAGATGAGATGCAATCATCATATGCCTAGACATCTACAAATGGCTATATTTTCTGGCTCAGAGTTGAGAAGGCAACATTATTGTTCTAAAAAATGGATGGTTAATGCTCTTGGGTTGCTAACATCATCTACTGCACTATGGGGGTCATTCTGACCCGATTGCACGCTGCAGTTTATCGCAGCGGTGCAATCGGGTCAGTACTGCGCATGCACCGGTGCCGCAGTGCCCTGGCGCATGGCAGATGGCCAAGTCCGTCATTGCCTAGCGATCGTCTCTGCCTGATTGACAGGCAGAGGCTGTCGCTGGTTGGGAGGGGCGCGGTCCGGTCAATGCAGGCGTGGCCAGACCGTTTGGAGGCAGGCTGCGGCAGCTTCGTGACATCACATGCAGCTGCTGCAACCCAGGCAGCAAAGAGGTTCTCTTGGCCAGCCGCAGGATCTGCGCTGGCCGGGATCTACTCCTGAAATGCAAAAGCATCGCCGCTGTGCGATGCTTTTCTACATTTTCCAGGGGGGGGGGGGGGTGGCACTGACATGGGGGGCGGACTAGCCCTGTTCTGGGCGTCCCCCGCATATCTGAGTGCCTGATCGGAGCTGTGATAAATTTAGCACAGCTATCATCAACTCAGAATGACCCCCTATATGCCATAACACTAGGGGTAAACTTACTAAAGCTTCTAAAAGTGAAAAAGGGGAGGTTGCCCATAGCAACCAATCAAGTTCTCTCTATCATTTCCTAGGATGCAATAAAGAAATGATGGAGAGAATCTGATTGATTGCTATTGGCGACATAACCTCTTTTCACTTTTAGAAGCTTTAGTAAATTTACCCCTAGGTGTCATATGCTAATGAAAGGGCCCTGGGCCATTTTTTTTTTATTTTTTTTGCGGTAATACATGTGCAGCTCACATATAGCTAATGAACTACTTTTTTTTTATTTAATTTATTGGTTTATGTAAATTCCAACATTATAATCTGCTCATGTTAATGCATTGCATAATTATTAATGTGACTGTAAATGTCTGTGTGGTTAATGTACTGGACTTTTGAGAACTCACTGTAGCTTCACTAATAGAGAATGGACACAAATTACAGGGGTTAAAAATCTTAGTGACGGCTTATTAATGCAGAAAATTATAAACCACATTATCATCCAAAGCAAAACATGGCATGCAGTAAATTTATAATCTGGTGTCAAAATGAGAAAAACCACTGTACCAAAGTTACAGTACAATAAACATTTCTTATGTAAAAGAATTACTATAAGGAATCTTGAGTTACAGCTACAAAATAAAGCCATTAATGTCAAAAGTGTTCTTGCTTCTATTTGTCATTGGGGTACTGTCTGTCAGTAAGCAAAGACATGGTTGATGATTTATTTATGGTTTATTATTGACAGGTGGACATGCACACACATCTACTGAATCCACAGGCCACCCTGTATGTCAGCAGAATTCATTCAGTTCCCCTTGGATGTGCAGGCCCATTTATGATAAATCACTCGCATATGTCAAATAAAAGCTATAGATGATCACCTAACAAAATCACTGTATTAATGGGATGGCAGATAAATATCTGTGCAATCAGATGTGAGACCACCCATCCAAATAAACTCTGTATATACAGTATATATATATATTTATTATCCAGTATAAATACTGTGTATTTAATGGGTTTAGTGCATCAGTTGATTCAAGCAATCTTGGTGGTTGAATGTTTTTTTCTTGTTTCTAATCTGTAATAGCTGTAGTCACCTTAAAGAAATAGTCAGTGAGTTGTTTTTACCACAGTTGGTTTGCCATGAAAATGGTTCTTTCTATTAAGATGGCTTGCACTGTTCTTGAAGCAGAAAAGAAATAAATGAGTTGCATGGTGGAGCATATAATTTACACACTTCTGTTTATTTTGAAAGAATAAATGATTAGCATGGAATAACAGGTTTGAAACCACCTACAACTGCTTGATTAATCACCAGCTACTGGCTGGCAGATCATTTCCATCTATCTGTCGTGTCTTATGTTTACTTCGCCAAACTGATTGCTGGAATTCAGGAAACAGATTATTATTAGTGTCGGACTTTGATACCAAATAGCATTTTTTTCATCTGTTTAAAGCACAAACCATTGCAAATATTGTTATATCTGTATATTATTTTGTTATAGAAATGTTTGTGCAAGTTCAACATTCTTATATTTCTTTGGCTTGTGGTTTTCCCAGAACAGCCCATGGTGTCTTACAATATCTGACTTAGGGGGTGATTCCGAGTTGTTCGCTCGTTAGCTGCTTTTAGCAGCATTGCACACGCTAAGCCGCCGCCTACTGGGAGTGTATCTTAGCATAGCAGAATTGCTAACGAAAGCTTCGCTAATTTTCTCGTAACGATTACCCCGCAGTTTCTGAGTAGCTCAAGACTTACTCAGCCATTGCGACCAGCTCAGTCCTTTTCGTTCCTGGTTTGACGTCACAAACACACCCAGCGTTCGCCCAGCCACTCCCCCATTTCTCCAGCCACTCCTGAGTTTTGCAACTCGAACGCCTGCGTTTTTTCCGCACACTCCCATAAAACATCCTGTTTCCGCCCAGAAACACCCACTTCCTGTCAATCACACTACGATCAGCACAGCGATGAAAAAGCTTTGTTATGCCGTGAGTAAAATACCTAACTTTTGTGTAAAATAACTATGCGCATGCGCTCTGCGTACTTGCGCATGCGCAGTAAGCAACTAATCGCAGTATAGCGAAAATCGGCAACGAGCGAACAACCCCTTAGGGCGGGATGGACTAAGGGAAAAATGCGGTAAAGCCCCCGTGTCTTGGGGGTTTTACAGCATTTTCAAATGTACTAAGACCCGGCCGCCCACATATCAGCGTGGAGGGTATTTCCATCTTTTTATGGTGATACCCTATAGAAGCCTATGGGCTTCTTTCCACAACCCACCAACATGCCACTCACGCCGACCCTCCTCTCACCTGTGTCTTGCCAGCCTGCTCCAAGATCCCCCGCCTCCTCCACCCCCGCATCATAGCCTTCTCTCCTTCTGGCTGCAGGGAGGAGCCCAGGGACTTTCAACACACGTCACCTCCCGATGCTGGAGGCTGCCACAAACCCTCTCCTTGGGACTATCACTGATCGCAGGGCACCCCTGGCATCACATTGCGATACAAATCACATATGTTAATACATATGTGATCAGCATCATTGCAATGACTGGCAATAACTCGTGATCAGTGATGGTACATCCCGCCCTTACTATTTCATGTTACCTATACATCATTGTAGTTATGATTAACACACACTGTACCTCAAATTCTATTCTCAAAATATAATACTTATTCTCACAGGGTTGGACTGGTCCACCGGGGAACAGGGGAAATCCCTGGTGGCCCCCACTGCGTGAGGGCCCACAACCTCCTCTAGGGATCAGGATCCAGACTGTGGTCTTGGATTATACATTAAACATATATTACATCATGCTGCACACGACTTTGCTGTATTTTTTACAGTGTGTTGCTGTTATTAATCTGGAGCATTATCATGCATGCCCTAGCAGTATTTTCTTTATGCTGTATACAGTATATTTCTAAGGGGATCAGAACATGCACACTCTATTGGTTAGCCAAGCCTCTGCGGAGGCTGGCTACACCCTTTCTGGAGGCTGGCTGGAGCAATAAGTATGGGCCCCTATCACCGCATTCCGCCCGGTGAGCCCTTCATACCCCAGTCCGACAGGGTTTCCCCATAATTTAAGAATTCACCATATTGAAATGCAAAGTAATGAAGGGGACTATAATCATGTTCAGGACTACAGTAAATCAATGTTTGGAATTTCGATATACATAAAGGAATTTGAGGGAGATTTATCAAAACTTGGCGAGAGATTAAAGTGGAGAGAGAGAAGTACTAGCCAATCAGCTTCTACTTGTTATTGTAAAGGCTGTGTTTGAAAAATGTCATGAGCTTATTGGTTGGTACCTTATCTCTCTTCACTTTATCTCTCTCCAAGCGTTGATAAATCTCCCCCAATATCTTACAGAGCATTTTTCCTAGTGAATACAATATATCAAGGGTACTCTTTTATCTAAACGTTTTCATTTCATAAATGTTCACCATAAAATTAGTAAAGCAAAATTGATTGAATAATTGATCATTCTGGCAAGATTGTGAGTCAGAAGCAAAGCGGTTGCAAAATGGGCATTCCCTCAGCCAGATTTACTACCTTAATACATATATAGATAAACCTTAATTTGTATAGTCACATTGCAGAGTTTTATTCCATCTGCAGCAGTCACCAACTCACCATGCCTACCCACGCTGAGTGAGAAAGATCTGATAGAAATAGCCATCCCAACGACATTTGTGGGACTCAAACTACACACCCACAATACTCCCAAAAAATAATTGTGTTTTGTACATTGTTAAGACAATACTCAGAAATGCCAGTTGATGGACCATAAGAACCAGCCTCCATCAAGGTGCATTTACATGTTGTTGTGCATGCACAGTTAGTTAAATATCGTTAGGTTGTATTTGGACTTGCATCCGACTCAGAATTATTCTCTACAGTACATGTTTAACTGAATTCTTAAATAATTGTTACCAGATGTGACCTTCGCTAACCAAGAAGAGGTGTTGGGGCCAAATATCTCCATTCACTAAGGGGTACATTTACTAAGCAGTGATAAGAGCAGAGAAGTGAGCCAGTGGAGAAGTTGCCCATGGCAGCCAATCAGCACTGAAGTAACATATATAATTTGCATACTATAAAATCACACAGAGCTGCTGATTGGTTGATGGGGAAATTTCTCCACTGGCTCACTTCTCTGCTCTAATAACTGCTTAGTAAATGTACCCCTAAAAGGCATATGTTTAAAGACATAAGCAGTGCACAACATTTGCGATTCTTGGTATTTTTAAGGCAAGTGAGGTAGTTGACAAATTAAACTAGATGCTAGAGTAAAGGGAGCTACTGTAGTTTGGCATTTCAAGACAAAGTTGCTTACTGCTTGGGACAATGGTATAGTGATGCTTGTTTTTATAAGCACTGACCCTCAGCCTATTGGAACTGCAGTTTGAGTGATGTGACTGTATGGGATGGAGAACCTCTCTTAAGGCAGAGTGTTACTTGGAATAGTCCTGCTTCTCTACTTGACAGCACTAAGTACAACCACATTCAATCAGAAGTTCCACAGTAACTAAGTAGTCTCCGTCTTCCTGGCTGACCAGAACAGGTGGAGGGTTGCTGACCTAATGCTGGTCAGCTCTTGCTCTTAATTCTTTCCTGATGTATAAAAGGGCTATGCAGGAGTACTGTAGTTGTATGTAGCATATACGGGATTGTGGGTTATATGGGGGTGATATGATAAGGCAGGGACAGTGCAATACTGGCCACCAGGGACCTAGTTTAGGAGGTAGCAGGGCTGATGGGCAGTGTAATGTGCTGCAGTGTAGCCAGTGAGTGCATTTTGAGGGTTTGGAGAGAGGGAGGTAAATGTTGTGATTGGTGATGGTGCTATTAAATTGGTAGTTATTGCTGTCAAGATCATATGAATTTTCCATGGCAATAGTATTCTCTGCATCAAATATCTCTATTCTCAAATATACTATTTGGGGGCGATGCATCACCACCTTCATCACATTATAAGTATGTTTAATTAAATTATTACATTCCTTAAAATGCATCCATTCCAGCTTCTTGTTTTACAGTATGTCTTGAATCATAATTTAGTCATATGCCCCTTTTGTATATTTTGGAGTCTATTCATGAAGAAGTGGAAAGGGTGGAGAAGTTGCCCATGGCAACCAATCAGCATTGAAGTAGCATTTATAATTTACATACTATACAATTGTATGGATTAACTAATTGGTTGCCATGAGCAACTTCTCCACAGGCTCACTTCTCCACACTTTTTACTGCTTCATGAATAGACCCATTTAATAAAGTTGGGCATGGGTTACCAGTGGCCGGGATCCCGACGCCTGGATCCCGGCCGCAGAGTGTCGGCAAGGGGAGGTGGAGCGCAACAAAGCCCCTTGCAGGCTCACTGAGCTCGCCACACTGCAGGCTCGGTGGCGCTCACCACAGGTTCTATTCCTACTCTAAGAGTGTCGTGGACACACACGAGTAGGAATAGTCCCTGTTTGTTGGCATGCCGACTGTTGGGATTGAGAGCCGGCGAGATGTCAGGACCGGAAGTCACATAACTACATCCCCTTTATTACATGGTGGCTTGTGCACATAGAAATATTTAAAACCACTTGGATGGCAAAGAAAAATAGAAAAAAAAACATGAAACATACCGTTAAAAGTGTACAGTAATAGCTTTGATTTCTAGCAGCATTCTGTGGTAGAAAGAGGTTCTGTGCAGGGGCATATCAATGCCTGAGGGGCCCATGTGCAGTGACAGGCCCTCCTGCCTCTCCACACTCCTGTGTGGTGTCCTCTTCCCAGTGATATTCAGGAAGATATTGCATGTGCACAAAATAGCAAAGGATCGGGCACGGTGCGAGAATCTTTGCTCTCACTGCATGGCAGAGTTATCTGGGAATATAGCATCACGAAGGAGCGGTGACCTGCTTGCTGGTACCAGGTAGGTATTCTCTAGGTTCAGGGGGTGCAGGGGTCCATCACCTTTTATAATTATGCTTATGATTCTGTGGCAATCCACTTGCCAGAATAGCCCTAGTAAATGTACCTTTTCTCCACTAAATCACAGTTGACATACAGTAGAGCAAAAATAAAAGTTTTTCCCACGGATGGGAAAAGATAGAGGCGCTGATATAGAAATATTATTAATAAATACACCATATACCCATATATATAATTTTTGGTTTATTATACAGTACTAATAAAAATATTGTTTTTGTTGTTACCGGCCGGTGGATATAATCAAATATATTCCACTGTTTAAACAATCATAAAAATAAGAAATTTAAAAAGCAAATTGATTAATACATATAAATATCTATAATATAGATCTACAATATAGAATGTCCTTTAGAATTATCAAGTATCCAAATGCTTATGTTTTGTTTCACCTATATGTGTGCCCAATATTATAATTATAATCACTCTTCCCGTCCGCTGGTAGCAGTTCCTTTATATGCGGACATATCAGGAGGTCGAGTGAAGGCGTTTGGTTTATAGGTATTTATAAGTTGCCCAGGAATAATACAGGCTCACCAGGCAAGGTTTGATGTGAAACAGTCTCTTAATCAGTGTAACATAGAGGGATCAAAGCTTTTCTTTACACGAGTGGCTGTTTAGCTGATAGTATGAGAGCTTCTCAGCAGTGTTTCCATTGGGACGAGGTGTATTATTAAGTGCTCACCTCGTTCTCTGTGCTGGGCTGCACACCGCACATGGACTGGGCGGCCGGCGCTGCTTCAAGCGCTTCTATCTCCCCAAGCCGTTTCGTGACTCGCCCCCTCTGTGCTTTGTGTCGGGATGCACACTGCACGTGAGCCGCACGGCAAGCACTGTTACCGGTGCCGCTCTCTCCTTGGATATCCGTTAGCTTTCAGGACATGTAGATCATATTGATCTCCTCAGTATGATGGAATAAGCAAAAAGCCGGCTTGTAGTAAAAAGTTTTAAAAGGGTTTACGCATTTCTCCGCCTTCAAGTCAGATCGGCGGCTTCCTCAGAACGTAGTGGGGCCGTCTGTATAGAGGTGTGTTTTTAAGCCATTCATGATTCCATACACCTGTGTGGAATTGGATTTAACCCCTCCTGTTCCAACTCTTATGGTGTTCTCCTCAAGGGGTAATCTCCCAATGTATTATTACCAATACAAACAGCCTCACATTACTTGTGTATATAAATTTAAAACCATATAAATCCATGTGGGTATATAGTGTATACATTTGACTTCACCGAGATGTGTTTTAATAAGCTCTATTATCTTTTACGGTTGTATATATCACATACATCATAAATCATATATTATATATTATAAGCAGAGAGGAAGTGGAATATCGTAATATTACTTATTGACTAGATTTTAAGGTCCGTTCAGAATACAAATTCATATGCACAGCTTCATATATATATCTAGAGAGAGACTTTCCATAGTTATCACAATAATTCCTTGTGTAGTGACGTAGTAATGTAATTCCTTTATAGGGTTATATAGCAGATACAAAGTCTTACTACATATGTAAATGCATAGATACCTCCTATACATGCAAAATCAGTATCAATATGAATATATGTATGTACACCATTGTAGCCACATAAGTGGAAAATTGATTACATATATATTTGTATAAATTCCATATTGGCATAACCATGTAGCTGTATGTCACAGATATACCTAGTCATAAGAAGTGTATGCAAATACATGTACACACACACACACACACACACACACACACACTCATAAACGTGTGATGTGTGCACATGCATACACACACCCTCAGCAAATATACTTAAACCAATACATGTATCAAATATTATTCAACTCTACTGTATCATTGAGTCCATAGGGTACTAACGTTTCAAGCCTGTAGATCCAATATGCCTCTCTTCTACAAAGCATATTGAATATCACCACCCCTTTTTGTACATTTGATGGATTCTATTGCCCTAATATTTATTTTACTAAATGTATCTGATTTCATGCATTGTGAAATGTGACTTGAAAGGGGATGAGTCTTAATTCCCTTATTAATATTCCGCCAGTGTTCCATGAATCTGGTGTGCAACATACGAGTGGTTCTTCCCACGTATTGCTTGCCACAACCACACTGAATTATGTAAACTATATATGTAGACTTACAATTCATAAAGTTTTTAATAGTAAATATTTTTCCATTGGTATTTGAAGTAAAGTCTGTGGCTTTTCTTAAAGCATGTTTACAGGTAGTACATGTGGATTTCCCACAAGAATGGAAACCCTTTGGACGTTCCGGTATCCATGTTTTATTGATAGCCTGTTCTTGTTGATAATGGCTCTTAACTAATAATGATTGTAGATTAGTAGACTTCCTAAAAATAACTGTACCTTCCAAGTCCACATTTTCACGTAGTATATTATCTAATTTGAGTAAAGCTGAATTTTTCTTTATAATAGACCTAATTTTATATGCACAGTTGTTATATTGTGTAGTAAATAAAGCAGTTCTATCTGTATTACCTTTAATATTAGATTTTTTAGAAGTCTGCAAAAGATTTGCTCGATCTATTTGATTTACCTCTGTCAGAGCCTTTTGTAATATACTATCTGGGTATCCCTGTTCTAGAAATGATTGGTAAAGTTTACCCACCTGTTCCCTATAGCTACTGTCTGTGCCACAATTCCTTTTTATTCTTATAAATTGCCTCTTTGGGATATTTATTTTCCATGAATTTTTATGTGAACTGGTGAAATTCAGATAGCGGTTTTGATCAACCGGCTTAATATATGTCTGTGTAATTAATTTGCCTTCTGTAACATACAGCGATATATCCAGGAAATTAATAGAAGTATCATGTATATTAAACATAAAGTGCAGACCAAACTCATTATTATTTAAATTTGTTGCAAACTTTTGTGCAGAAAGTAAATCCCCATCCCAAATAAAAAACAAATCATCTATAAATCTGCCATAGAGGGCGAGGTTCGCTTCATATTGCCCGCCCCATATGTGATGTTCTTCAAATCTTCCCATAAATAGGTTTGCTAGGCTCGGAGCGAACCCCGCCCCCATCGCAGCACCCCATGTCTGTAAAAAAAACTGTGAATTAAATGTGAAGCAGTTATGACCAAAAATGAATTGTATAGATTGTAAAATAAAATTCCGTAATTGTGCTGACATATGAATAACTTGTAGAAGGTAATATTCTACTGCTTTTACTCCCAGTGTATGTGAAATGTTTGAATACAGTGCCTCTACATCGCTGGCGCTGGGTGAATTTCTTTATTTAGACATACAGTAGAGCCCGGTTGCGGCTCCGAAGGTGGGGCTGCAGCGCAGTCCAAATTAAATAGGGGAGTTGCACCAACTGCCCCAACTGTCATCCCAAATGGACTCACTGGCCGTTGGTGCGGCTCCCTTATTTGCCTATCTGTAAATTCATGCAAATGGCCCATAATCTCCTTCCCGGCAGAGGGCTGACACATCCACTTTTAGCGCCTATGCCCACTATAATATAGATTGGCGAGTCCTCCATAATTGCCACCATCGGTCACACCATCGAAAATTGCACAATCCCTATTGCAGGAATAGTTCCTTCATTTGATCACTTCCTCCTATGCTTGTGGCTGTGCATCTGTGAACACAGCCACTTGCATTTAAACACTAGTGGCACTCCCCTAATACGCCCACTAAACAGACCCCTTTTGCATGATCCAGTTACCATCTCCAAGTCACTGCTCATGAATGCCCATGACTTTTCCATCACACTTCTGATACCATCAGTCCTGATTGCAATAGTGTGTACACTCAAGGTAACAGGCCCATAGTCTCAGTAAACTTTTCCATTAATTCAAATGGAATTTACTGAGCGATCGCTGTGAATAGTCAAAACCTGACACGACATGCAGCATGCTGCATCACAATAAGATGAGCATGGCTACATCTGGAGTTGTGCATTTAATCGTCATACGTGGGGCCTGATTCAGACCTGGAAGCAAGTAAAACATTGGGTTCAAGTGAACCATGTGTCACAGATGTGCATTAATCCCAATGGTCACGACCGATGGACGCAGATTGGTTCACGCTTTAGGTGTTTCTGGGTGGTAATGGGGGAGTAGCTTGACTAGGTGTGCGAGTCGGGGGCATGCTGGTATCAAGGATTGCATCAGAAAACAAAGTTCTTCTAAACTCTGGTGGCCAAATTCCGTCAGACATTCTGTGCAACCAGAGGATTGATCAGAAGTCTTATGATGCAGCTGATGTCTTATTGATGGTGCGTCTTTGTGCGCACCATGGCAGAATACAGCTGGACATCTCAATAGGCAGCTCAATGTTTGCAGCATACCATAATTTCGCAGTAACAGCTGCAATGCTACTGTTTAGCTTCTACCTCTGAATCAGATCCATTGTTACGAACAGGTACATAAATAAGAAGATTTGGTCCATTATATCCCAATAAAAATAAGCAGTGTGTTAATATTTGAAACTGTTATGTTTTAATGTACAGGTATAGTAGATTTCTAACAATAACAATTTGACTATCTTGTAGAAAAGTGTCACAGCAAGCGCTGATTTTTCCCTTTTCTATGATTTTTTCCCTGCTGTTTGCTGACAGAATATTTTCTGGCTTGTTATATACCAGCCTTGGCCAGCAGCCAAGTATGAAAGCAGAAATTAAAGGGTGAGTTTGGTTACTAGGGAAGATTGGCAATTCTCTGCAGCCTAAATTATTTAGAATAATAGGTGCGGAAAACATTATACTGTAAACATTAATTTGTTAAGAGTTAAGTATGTTGTAAAAAACATGGTATGAGTCAATTCTGGATGCATTGATCTAAAAATGATGATGCATTTCACATATTATACTCATGCTTAAAGAAACAAAATTCTACAGTAAATGGAATGGTAATGACTATGCTGCAATACAGAATTGGTATTTTTGTTACTCATTTTGAAGTTTCATACTACAGTATATTAAAGCCAGATTTTGTGCCACTCTCCAAAAATAGTGTATGAATTGACCTACCATGGAAACGGTTACATTTACGTGAGGTGCAAGTACTACTATCATTTATTCAAGAAGAGGAGGATTATGCTTACTTATTATTCAAACCAATCCTAATAGCAAAAGCAATTTTGCCATCAATGCCTGTTTAGGTATACGTTTATCCAGTGTTATTTTTCAACAGGCACTCAGTTCCTGAACCTCTCATTAAATATGACATACTGTAATCAGGAACCGGATTACTGAACATCTCCTGGGCCAAAATTTATTTTTCCATAAGAGAAGTTTTATTTTAAATTCCATTTTGAGTGCCTTCTTTTGAAAAAAATCTATCTATCTATCTATCTATCTATCTATCTATCTATCTATCTATCTTTATCATCTCCATTTATCTATAACTTTTTTTAATAGCTCCACCCCCAGATCCATAGTTCCTGAACTTATTTTTCCAGAAAAATAGTGCTGAGTGTATCTGATGGAAATATGGCACACATATGATTGGTACAGATACCTCTGACCATTTTGCAGTTTATTTGTTTGATCTATATGGATCCAATTCAGCATGAATCCTCCACAATGACAGCAAATATTTTTGCTGCAAAGATGCCACTGGCTTAATTGCTTTCCATATGGACAACATAGTTAGCACAGCAGAAACATCAATGGATCTCTTTGCTGCATTAATGTATTCCAAATGGTTTACTCATTCTTGGACCTATTTACTTTTATGCATAAACAACAAAGATGTTCTACTGCTGATGATTACAGAAATTGAATATTGTTATTGCTGCAATTGAATTAGAAAATACATCTGGAGCAGCTGAGCAATACACAGGGCGGGCTGGCGATATTGGCTGATTACCGTAATAATACTAATAATAGTTACTGTTTTGCTGGCCATTCTAGATGCATCAGCGGAAATCTCACCTGCATTTCTGGTTCACCAAGGGACATAAGTTTATCTCAGTCACCCAGAGGCAAGTCAGAGCTTACCCCCCTTCCTTAAAACAAAAAAGTGAAAACAAATATGGAGTGTGAATGTGTGTGTGTATGTGTGTATATATATATATATATATATATATATATACAACACAAATATCTTTATCTTGCGCTCAAAAGAAAAGTAGCACTACAGGTGAGATCACCGTTGCCAAATCTCAGATTAACATAGACCAGAAAACACAATTCCTGAGTGCGCTGTATTGATTGTATAGATTTGACGGAAGTCCTTCCCAATGGGTATATCTTATACTGTGCAGGATTTTCTGGGTTCCTAAAATGGATAACCCCTCACCAGAAAGTCACCCAAACAAATGGCCCAAGGCCATTTGTTTGGGTGACTTTCTGGTGAGGGGTTATCCATTTTAGGAACCCAGAAAATCCTGCACAGTATAAGATATACCCATTGGGAAGGACTTCCGTCAAATCTATACAATCAATACAATATATATATATATATATATATATATAAAACACACATGCCTTACAGAATTATATAGATAGCACTCCCAGCCAGTGAATTGGCAGGGCTAAAGCTACGCTGTATAAAAACAGCCATTGGGTCAGGGTCACACTCACAAGATTATGCCATCTCCAGCTTGCATAATCAGTGTTCACCAGGGGTTACCATAGCACAGTCCAGCAGTGGTGAATGTACCGCCACTTGCTGCAGCGCAGGATGAGCGGTACCAGGCAGGAGCCACCTTGACCCCATATTGCAGGTGTTAGCAGTGCTCCAGGAAAAGAACCGAATAACTATGCCGGTGTGCTGCAGCACTCCATTGGAAGACAGGAGTCACACTTGGACTCTGCTGTGAACCACACAGGTGTTGCTGTACATGCAGGTGCCCCTTCAGAGCTTGGAACCCAGAGGCAGGTGTCTCCATTGCCTCTGGGACTTCTTCCCCTGGCTTCTCCCATGTTCAGTGTGACTGATTTGGACTTCCAGATCCAATTATGAAAAAGTCTGTGCCTGAGCAAGAGCATAATACAGTTTATGTATATGCTACATTTATAAGATAAGCCCTAGTTACAGACTGACTTCATGCAGGTGCTATAGTACATAAAACATTTTTTACAGTTTTTCTCTGTTTGTTATAGTCTACTAAACACAATTCCTGGTGCTGTATAATAGATCAATAAATATTTACTTGAAAATTGCGCAACATCACAGTAAATACATTATGCTTTTTCCATAGCACAAAGCATATGTGTTAGCTGCACCTGTTTTTACACATCAACAATGTTGTACTAATTTACTTAATTTATACAAATGTTTTGGAGCTAATAGTTACCCAGGGAGCACAGGTTTTCTGGTCAAGTCTTCACTTCCCAGACTTTCTGCCTGTGGATAATTCTCTGCCTCTTGTTCATTTGTTGTTTACAGTTTAAGAACATGATGATAGTAAGGCATAAAGTCAGCCCAAGAGGCCAGCTATATTATCATAAAACTATTTATCAGGAAAGCAGCCTTTGGTGGTGTAAATAGGAAGTCATCCCTTTATGTTTGTGAGAAGATGGTGACTCTCCAAAAGCTAATAACACAGTTCATAGGTCAGAGAGCATTATGGTGCCCTGCTATGACACTTGGAACACAACTCCAGTCTCTTTCTTAATGGATTAAAGGGCTGTAGCAGTGACTTAACCCTTTTCTTCCCTAGGGTAGCTGTTGTGAATGTTATTTGAAAACCAATAACGCAAGTAAAACAAACCATTCACAGTTTAAAAGGAAAGAAATCTTTAATGATATTCTAAAAGTATTTTCAAATAACCTGGTTCTCATTTTGATGTGTGTTATCCCTTTACTGTTTTCACAGTGTATTTGCTGTTCAGTAAAGTGTTACACATCGAGAGTTATCTTTTTATTTAAAAGCTCTGACATATTATACCGTGTTGTACTTATTGATTAATTCAATTATACCCCGAAAATGTTTTCAATAGAATCCGTGAAAAGTTCAGACCTACGATCGCAAAAAAAGGGATGATTATCTTGGGGGGGTTTCTACCTGCCTCATACAGTTGGAAAAAAAAAATCTCTGATGAGTGCTATCTTCAGTGCTAACTGAATAGCCCGGGGGCGGTCAATTAGCTGCGGTAAAATACGGTTGCTGATTTAATATTCCCCTTAGTGGTAAAGGGACACAGCCATTGCAAGAGTAGTGAGTATGGTTTACAGTCCAGATTGGGAATGTTAGAGTAGTATAGATGGAAACATAGATGGAAGTATGTTGGGTTCTGGTAAAGAGGCAGAATTTTTATTGCAGGGACAGTTCTATATCTCAGTGGTAAAATGTATCTGTATATTAGTGATATAAAATGCTGGTATGAAGGTGAATAGGATGTTTTGCAATATATTGCGATCATTGATGCATCCTGCCCTTTCAGAAAGCCCTGTAATATTTGATGGCCGGAGACTCTATTCAGATGAGGAAGTTTCTTACATAGATATATAGCGGACATATGACATGTCTAGTAAAGTGATAGCTTATCAGAGGATAGGCGAGGTGAACTGTCAAAGGGAGATGGCACAGGGATGATGGAGAAACTGTCTAGAACAGGTTTGAGATGTATCTAAGGCTGTATTTGGTGAGGGCAAGGTGGTGCAGTGGATATGATGCAGCCAGTGAAGATCCGTTTTGCTGTGTGTAAATGAAAGCAGAGACAGATGGGTAATGGGAATGTCAGATAGGATGACAAGACAGAAGCTGAAGTGGGATATAATGAGGGGATGGACAAGAGCTTTTTGAGTAAGAAAATAGCATATTCAAGAAGTAAAAGTAAAGAAAATACAAAAACTAGCACAGAGTGCATCGTTTTGACTATTTTAAATTATTATTATAATATATTAATATGCATGTTCAGAGACCGTATATTCACTTTTCTCTTCAGGTAATCGCAGGAAAATGACTGCAGCAACAATAAAGAAGGTTCTTATCCGACTTTGCATAATAGGAGAAACAGAATTGCTGGTTGCATTAAATAATTGTAGGTGAAATTTTGAGCAGACTTCTCTCTATTGTTACCTAACATCAGGAAAGATTTGAATACGCAGGAAAGAAGTGGGTGTAAAAAATAATTGCTGTGCGTCTCCTAAGAATCTGTTTTCCATTATCCTCCCCCATATTTTTATATATTTTTTTTCTCCCAATAAACAACTTTCATTTTGTTACCCTTTCATACTGTAGGCAGAGAACATTCCTCATCTGCTTCTTCCTGCCTGTCAAGATAAATAGGTGGTCATTTATCAAGGTGAACGTGACTACACAAGTGTGATTGAGTCTTTTTTTGACTTGCATGTATTATTGAAGAGCAGATTAAGGGCTCTTATGCTTACAAATGAATTCTGTTTAGGTTTGGCATTGCCAAATCATTTTTTTCTAGACTTGGTAAATGGGGCTATTAAACAATGGCAGTTACTTTAAGGTAGAACCATTTAATTGCAGCACACACTTTATATAAGCAAAAGATACAGTACTTCACAGATGTATTTCTCTCATTATGAAGAGGGAAAAGAGGAAGGCATCTAAGCTTATAGAGATTGGGTTTCTATTGCAGTATCAAATCAGAAGGTAACCAACAAATAGGTCACACTGTATATTTTTACTATATCACCTGAAGTTTAGACTGTAGGAAAATGTATGTCCATGTCAGTACTGCTAAAGTGATTTTGCAAATGATTATGTTAATTATGCAGAACAAAAAAAAAACATATTTGTCAAAGATATTCATCCCATGCATAACCAAACAAGTAGCAGGATCTACGGATCAATAAGAGGATGTACAGTAAGTTCAGTTGTTCTTTCTACTACACAGGGTAATAAATACTCCTTGACCAGGATAGCGCTCGCCAGAGGTGCTGGGCACTACCAGTGAGTCCTGGATGGCGATGTGGGGCAGCATTTGGGGGTCAGTTGATGTGGCTCCTCTATTTCAAATTGACCCACCACAGCATTCACCCCTGGACTGCATTGCTCTCTCTAGGGGGGACCAGCCCCTTACTTTACCAGGGGTGCTCAGACCTGTAGATACACACTTACTATTACATGCCATAATAAGCCTATTTATATCACACTCACTAATATAGTGACAAGAAGATAAATATTTATGGTGATTTTGGTGAAAATTACATAATTATTGTTATTTCTGTATTACATATTTATTCCACAGCGCTTTACAGAGAATATTTGGCCATTTACATCAGTCTCTGCTCCAGTGAATCTCTATTCCTTACCACATGTACGCACACACACACCACTATGGGTAGTTGTTTGTCAGTAGCCGGAGGAAACCTATGAAAGAATGGTGCGAATATACAAAATCCACACACTTAGAACCATGGTGAGAATTCAACCCAAGACCTTGGTGCTGTGAGGCGGTAATACTAACCCTTTCACCATTCATGTCAGTTAACAAAGGCATGGGATTTCAAAAATAGTTCTGGTAATTGCAAATTTTATTTAGATAGAATGAAATACAAAAAAATTACTACATTTTGTTATAGTGATCTACCCATGGTGACTGGTCTTCAGATCTTTTCCGTGGTTGTGGGAGGTTTGCTTCATTTTTCAGACTTGGTAGGCGTAAGGAGAGTTCCCTGATATGCAAGTTTGATCTGCTACAGTAGATCCTGCCAAGGTGGACTTTTAGCATACAGGTTCCACATTAATAATAATTTGTTGCTTTGTAGCTTGTTTATCTGAACATAGGTAAACTCAGGGATGGTGCAAGGTGTCATGACACCCAAGGCAAAATTTTAGCCTTACACCCCTCAAATACCCTCAGAAGGGAGTGGGTGTTGATTGCTGCATCGCAGTCTCAGCCAGATATCAGCTGCTAAGTGAGGGGGCGGCAGCTACCACTTGTTGTTACCATCGCCACCACCAATGTTAAGTAAATAAGGATGTCTCTTTAATAAGATGCACCGGCCCTAGGTAAACTAATGTTTTGCATTTATAATGAACTTTTTCCATTCACTGAACAAGCACAAGGTGGTAAATAGAGGATCTTATAAAAACTCTCAGTGCATTTTTTGTAAGCGAAAAGTATTTTTGCCCATCCATTTTTACCCAATATGATGATCTGAGACATTGTTGAATTTTATAACAATTTGTGTGCTTCTTTAGTCATAATGGATGAAGACGAACATTGTAAACATGACACGGACTGAAAACAAATAATCAAAACCATTATAAAACTGACAACTAGAAATAGCAGTTAGTTTTCATCAATCCAAAACAGACATTAGGAGCTTTGAAGATGATAGGTGGTGTGTGTTATATTGCCACATCAAGTATCTGGATCATGTAATCAGGTAATCACTTGTAGAGGCTTTTGAAGAAGAAGAAATTTAATTAACATTTAAAGTGAAGAGGCTAAAATATGGCAATTAAGAAAAATCACAGTGATAATAAATTGATAGCATATCTAGAAACTTTTGTTTGTTCATTATTTTATCTAGATTTAGTCAGATGTTGGTGTGTTGGAGTGGGAGTTTCAGTTAGCTGTAAAAAATGCAATAGATAGTTCATCTGAGCATAGACCACATTTGGGCTTGCATTGTGCTGTAACAGGCTGTAAGTGATTTAGAGACATTTTCCCAGAGTGACTTTTGTCAATAAACAGATTTCTGTCCTATGTAGCTGTTTAGCTACTGTATGAGGATATATTAAATACATGTTTTATTGAGAGGTAAGAAGAAACCACTTTTTTAGTAGAGATTTGTATTGTGAATCTGTAAAATCCGATGATTCCGATGGCAATCACTGTAAATCTGGGGCTCAATGTAAACCTAGGGCTCAGATCTTCAAGGTTTAGGGTGTGAGGTGAGAAAATTAACTTAATGGTGGAATATGGATATTTTTGTATATGTCTTTATGCTGTTATACAGTACTACTGATTTATTGGTTGCTATACAAAAGCTAGGTCTGCAAACAGTGTTCAAGATAGCGCTCTTCCCCTCTGAAACCTTAACATGAGTAGACCAAAAGCCATTGTTATCACTTCAGTAGATCTTTACTGAAGCCTTATGAAGATATATATTAGAATTGTTCTACACTTGGGGGTCTGTTCATGAAGCAGTTAAAAGAGTGGAGAATTCGGACTGTGGATAAGTTGCCCATGGCAACCAATCAGCTGCTCCGTACAATTGTATAGTATGGAAATGTTAAATGTTACTTCAATGCTGATTATTTGCCATGGGCAACTTCTCCACTGGCTCACTTCTCCACACTTTTCTCTTCTTCATGAATACATCCCTTGATCCCTGTAAACCACACAGAGGTTTATTTATAAGATGGCTGCTGGACTCACAGTAACTTTATGCAGTTTATTAATATATAATGGTATATTAGCACAATTATCCTTATTGCTTTTCCATTTTGAACATATATACTAGTCCAGCTATGTGAGATAGTCATTGATTTAGGTAACAGGGAACAGGGTCCCTGTTTATTATAAAAGGGAGGTGGATTTGTTAAGAAAATGTTTCTACAGTGGACTATTGAAAAGATGAGAGAAGTACAATTGAAAAAACAAATAAGACATATCAAGAACATAAACATTTCAAATGATCTATGCCTACTAAAGCTCTGTTTATTAATAATGTATTTGTATTAGACTCTAGGATAGATGCATAATTTCCTATTCACCTTGACTCATACCATGCTGAAAAACTAATTATGTGACCAATTACTTATTAGCGGAAATTAGAACACTTTACAAAATAACCCAAAGCCATCAGAATGTAATACACACCTGTCATTGCCACAATGCTACATATAATCACATGTCACATTTTGACCTTCAAAATATCTCTTAAGGATGTCAGAAACTTTGATCATAAGCTATTAAAGCATTTTGGTATGGTCAAGTGAAGCTCTCCCATTTCTCTCACTCTTTATAATAGTCCTAGTGTCTATTACTGAAGATCTTTATCCAGGATCACTTTCTTTACTAGAAAATAACCTTCTATTGTTCCTGGATGAACAATAGCAGTTATAGATAATTTATTATTGCATTTTCTTCCCAAAGTAAAACTAGGATGGTTTTACAGATGGAGCCATCTTTATCGTGCCCTTTTTTAGGATTAAGTGAGCCAGGGCAGTCAGACTTAATCCTCTGCTGTAATGACGTAATCCCCTGATGTATTGTTCTTTCTGTATTGTATTGCAGCTGAGAACAATAGATGAAAGGCTTATGCTAATAAACCATGGTGTGCCTAGGTGCAGCAGAGAAGCCAAGATGAGCGTGGCTCCATCTGTATGTGTTGAATTTAATATAAAAGAGAGGTTCTGTATTTGTAATTTTGCTTAAACTGTGTGGCCAAGGTTAACATCATGGGATATTTTGGACAATAGTTATTAGTACTGTATGTGGTTACTAAGCTCTACAGGTGACACTGTTTCTGTTTCTGTTTTTCTTAATATAAATTTATAGTAGTATACAGTACTTATGTTATTTGCATGTTTGGTTTAAGTTTTTTATTTTATCACTATTTTTTATTTGTCACTATTTTTTTCTTCATTGGTTGTGTCAATTTCTAAACAAAATATTTTCAGAGGCATGGCATTATCTATATTACCAGACCCCTTATTTTCTGGGTAATAGTCTGATTATTTTGTCATACAGTATGACTGCAAGTCTTTAAGATGGAATGTTGCATACTGTGGTGGTGTACTTTTGTTTCTACCATTGATGCTTTTAGTGCTATTTGAATGATTAATTGTGTAACTATTTTGTAAGGACTCTCATTTCATCATTCTCATCACTTCTTCATTGACCCACTTATCTACTCTTTTTACTGCTTCCTACATCTCAGCCTATAAAAACCTGTAATATGGCAGTTAGGGGGAAATGTACTTAGCCTTGGAGAGTGAGTGAAGAGAGATAAACTGTCAACCACTCAGCTCATGCCATTTTTTAAACACAGCCTGTAACATGGCAGTTAGGAGCCTATTGGTTGGTACTTTGGGGTCTATTTTCTAAAGCTGGGCATATACTATACAATTATCTGGCAGATAATCTGTGCTTGGAATAAAATCCTGGTAATGGACAAGAGCAACTGACAATCGAGCATTTGCTCCCAAACACTGGAAAATGGACAAAACCTGTCCGTAATTTAACCAATTTGTATAAACAACAGGTTTTGTCCATTTTCCAGTGTTTGGTAGCAAATGGTTGATTGTCAGTTGATATCATCCATTACCAGGTTTTCATTCCAACCACAGATTATCTGTCAGATAATTGTACAGTGTATACTTGGCTTAAGGGGGACATACTAAGCAGTGATAAAAGTGGAGAAGTAAGCCAGTGGAAAGTTGCCCATGGCAACCAATCAGCATTGACTGTACATTCTTAATTTGCATACTTTAAATATATACAGAGCAGCTGATTGGTAGCCATGGGCAACTTCACTGGCTCACTTCTCCACTTTAATCAGTGCTTGAATGTCCCCCACTCTGTCTTGGATGGAGATAAGGTACCAGCCAATCATCTCATAACTGCCATGCCACAGGCTGGATATGAAAAATGACAGGAGCTGGTCGGCTGGTGCTTTATCTCTCTCCACTTTATCTCTGTCCAAGGCTTAGTAAATAGGCCCCAATATCTATCTTCAGTTTATCACTCACCACAGCTTAGTACATCTCCTCCAATATATTCTCCTATATGTAAGTGCTATACATTCTGACCACCAGGGGTTAAAGTGAGGGGGAATGAGGTGGAACGGAGTTCCACCACCTCTAATGGTAGGGGGAATTAGTTCCACCACCTCTATTTCCCTTCACAGTAATTCCAACAGAAAAACCTGCCCCCATCACCTAGATCAATAGATGTGTTACTGATGAGCTGCAGCCACCTCCCCCTTCCTCAGATCCTGGTGGCTCCATGGTCCTCCTCCATCTACCCTCCTCCCCTCCTGGTAGTCACACACGCTTTGTCTGTTGGACAGCATTCATCCCCTCCTCAGGGTCCAGTAGCTTCCTTTTCCATCACAGTGTATGAGAGTTCATGCAGTCACCACTGCTGAAGTGAAGAGGAGCCATGAAGAGGAGCAGGCTCTGTACATCTTGAAGATAAGAAGAGAGGAGGCTGGAGTGACAATAAAAGTGGGGAAGCTGCTGGAGGGATACAGGGCATGGAGTTGCTGGAGGGACACAGGCAGTGAGCTGCTGGAGTGACAGCGGCAGAGATGTGTATAAGGGGCACTATTATTGTGGGCGTTATGTGTAAGCGGCACTACTACTGTGGGCATTCTGTATATAAGTGGCACTACTACTGTGGGCATTTTGTGTATAAGTGGCACTTCTGTGGCCATTATGTGTATAAGTGGCACTACTGTGGTCATTATGTGTAAGTGGCACTACTACTGTGGGTACTGTATATAAGGGACACTACTGTGTGGCATAACATGTATAGAGGGTACCACTGTGTAGTGCAAGTGATGTAACCTGAATAAGGGACATTACTGTGTGGTGTAGTGTGAATATAATTGGGCTACTGTGTTGTGCAATGTGAATTGAAAGTACTATTACAGTATGTACCCATGTTGCTCCTTTGTGAGATCAATGTCCCTTTCTAAAGCATGGGCACTAATTTATAATTTGCAGGGGGGTGCTGAAAACACTAGTACTGGCTCTGGCTCTGCTTAATGTGTGTGTGTGAGAGGAAGGGGGTGGGGGAAGGAGGGGTGGGTTGCTGGGTATATGAGTTCCACCACCTCTCCAGGACCACTTTAAGCCCTGCCCACCACCCATCCCTGTCTGTACCACCCCTATATCTGCACCACTGCAGGCATAAATACTTTACTCACTGTACTTAACAGACATTTCAAATAGGAGCAAGCAGGAGGAGAAAGGAGAAGGGAAGACAGCAGAAAAAGCCACCAGGGACATCTCATGGCTGCCTGTTGTAAAATAAAACAGACAAGACAATACTTTCATATATAGAAACACACATGAATATTCCCATATTTTGGATTTAGTGTCCCTTTAATGTTCACTATCATTATTTGGCCCAAATACGCACTACAGTAGGAGAGTGAGAACTCGGAAATGACACGTATTAGTAGTTATGTTAATGAAAGTTATGCATTTGCTTTCAAAATTATACAAAACTTTATATACTGTATTAGTTTTAAACTTTTGAGACAGTACAGGTCTTTCTTCAAATCCCATTAATGACCTTTTTTCTGCATATCAGCTATAATATATGCCTTTGTGCATTTCAGCATTGGATCAATAGTGACAATTTTTCATAGCAACTGACATGTCTCAGCCTAAAGGTTAGTAAGATTACACACATAAATCATGAATGTTTCACTTTAATACCCTGACAGAAATGGAGTAAAACTATTCTTGAATGTCTTTATCAATCCTTATAATACAAGACCCTTGAGATGGCCACATAGCCTGTCTTGTCATGGCCAATCACATTATGCTGTGCACTTTGCAATAAAAAATATAGATACATGTTACTATTTAAGATTTTTGTCTTGTGTAAATTTGTAAAGACTAAATGTACATTTTTTATACATATGTTTTTATTTCAATCGCAACTGGTTTACTAACTGCTATTATTCTGAGGGAAAATCATAGTGTATTTAATGTTTAAATTAGACATGTGCATAGACCCTCTTGTTTTTGTTTTTCTGTTTTGGCAAAACCACCCTTAAGGGGTATATTCAATTAAAGTTGGATCCATTCCGACATGTATTTGTCGGAATGTATCCGACAACCCCTATTCAATCCCATCTAAAATTTGACTTTTTCAAGTCGAATTTAGATGGGACGCAGAGGAGGAGAAGGGGGGCGAGCCACGGGGGGACAGCCGGCGGGCATACAGGGAGATCAGCTCTATGGAGTAGTGCTGCAGCAGGATGTCACTAATCCATCCGTCCTGGAGCCGGGTGGAAGCTGCCGTGAGGTCAGGAAGCTGAGTGACATCCAGCTGCAGTGCTACTGTAGCGCTGATCTCCCTGTATGCCTGCCGGCTGTCCCCCCCTCACCTCCTCTGGGTCCGCATCTCAGTCTGACATCATTTTGATGTCGGACTGAGATGGTCGAAAAGGAGGATAAAACCTGTCGGATTTGGCCCTGTTTTCGACATCAACACGTGGATCGGTAGCCGATCCACGTGCTTTTCAACAAGTCGAATTTATCGACTTGTCAAAAAATTTAGCAAAATATTGAATAGGTCGAATCAGGATTCGACCTTAAAAAGTCGAAAACTGCCGTCTTTTCGACAGATGGCAGTTTTCGACTTCAATTGAATATACCCCTAAGTGTTTTAGTTTAAATTCAGATTTAATTTTTTTTCTTGAAAATTGATAAAAACAGCTAAAATCATGTAATTTGGACTATTTTTTGTTCCTACAGTATTACTAAGATAAAAACATTAATTTCCAGTACATTTTGACCACTCTCCTGTTTGAAAAGGCACCTGAAATCATGAGAGAGATCCAAAACCCAAGATTCTGATTTTAAATCCGACATCTAAACTAAGGGAAGCTCTGAATTGGAGCTCGGTTTGACTTGGATCCCATAAATTTGAGTACATTCAGATTTCTAAAAATCCGAACCACACATCTCTAGTTTTAATATATATAGTATATTCTAGTGCGCACTGCTCCTAATCTTGTTCTTCTAAGATTTATGATTGGATGTTATTTGCACTTTTGGGAACGTTGAGAGCTTGTGACTATGAATTAGGATATAATTTAAGGTACTATGAATGAGAATTGTGAACCCTGTAGGCATGGCCAAGGATAAGAAGAAAAGTGCCTAGTATAGCTTGTTAGATATACTTACTGTATTTAATTACTGGTAAGGATTAGTATTTAATAGAAATCATTTGCAGCAGTAGTAAATATGAAGGGAATATTTATTTTGTAATAACAGTTGATTTACAGGCATAGGGGAAATCATGAAAAGTAGTGCTGAATGGATTTCTGAAACACATTATACCTGATTGCAAGGCACTAATGGATTCTTCTCACTTATGAAAATCAAACAGAGTGGATTAAAATTGTTACACTCTGCTACGTACTAAATTGTTAATGAGCTAGAGATTGCAGGAGATTATTGCTTAGAATGTTAATATTATTTCAGGAAGTAGGCACATACATTTACATTTAGTACTGGTGAATAGACATTGTCCTGTACACTGAAAGACAGTTTAGTTGTAGCTGTGGGCCTATTGTCAGTCCACCGGGAGATTAATTCTAAGGCCCAAGTGTCGCATTTAGGATGTTATTAGAAACACCAGAAAATCTCTCATAATCAAGGGATATTTGGGTAGTGTCTTAGACATTATTCAAGTCTTTATATTAGTATTTTAAGGTTACAATAGACTTTACTATAGGTTGTGAAGTATAATTTTATCTAATTTAAGTAGACTAACTTTAGTAAAAAAAAATCTTCAAATAAATTGTTAATCTGTAGTCAAGATCTAATTGCCATTTTTTTTAAGATACAAATTGCATAACACAAAATTACTAATTTGTGTCAAACAACCACTTTTAAATGGACCATTTAAATCTATGTTTAGCAGACCACCTATGTGTTGTAAATGGTAAGCTCACTATACCTGAAATGACTTTACAGGTTCGTTATACAGGCATTGTGGTGGGTTGAATAACATTTTCATCAAGTCCTACTTTTGCAATTCTCCCACCCTTTTGCAGAAAGTCAAGTTCCCCTACAAATTTTCTGTACATATTGGTATGAAGCTAAGTAGGAACATGTTAGGAGACCATGTCCGGACTACCTGGGCTACATCTTGTAGAGTTGAGCATCAAATACACCTTTTTGTGACTGTTCTTGTATTTATTATAATTCTAATATAGCTCAACCACAGGTAATAAATACAAAATTTGCAAACAATGTAACTTTATTTAGCAGGACCAGGTCATTAGACATCTCAGCTGGCCATCACTTTCCACAATAGCAAAGGTAAATACATGCAATGTAACAGATTATATTTACTAGTTAATGCTACTAACTCATCAACTACCACACTTCTATATTACTCCTCACAACACACAGTGTACAATTTAATAATGACCTTTCTAAATACCTAAACAACCTCATACCATTCCCAGCCCTGCTGGCCGTCTCAACCATATTTACAGTATACTGCAGTATAAATAATATATGCGGAGCTAGGTGTCTCAAGTGCAGGTAATGCTATTGAGCATGGTACAGATATTAGTGACTGGAAGGGTCTATTCAATTTCACAAATCCACTGGCTTTATTTGGCAGAAACAACCTAAGGAGCACTCAGCCTTTCTTTAAATAACGAGGTTCTGTCCTGTCAGGCAGGATAAGGCAAACCGTGTCTTTTTTCTATTATTATAAGTCTAAGGACTTTTCCCTTTACTTCTTTAGTTGCCGGAATGCATCTGCTGATGAGAAGAACAGTATGTATGTAGTGGCATGCTAAACTATCTTTAGCAACTGTTGGTTATGTGCAGGGAGTATCACGTAACAAACCCCTCTTCTGACAGCTGCATGAGTTACTTAGCTGTAATACCTCCTACAATCCATGCAGGGATACTCTCACACTAGCAGGACCTGTACCTCCACCCATCCAAATGACTGACTCCTCTGTACTGCCCCAAGGTAGATCCAAGAACTGTAGACCAGACCCTATGATCGCTTACCAGCAATTGGTAGGCTCAAAGTACTCCCCAATAGGGCCTCTTCTGATGTCAGCCTCCTCTCTCCCTGCTGTACTGCAGAACCTCCTCTAGATCCAGGCTGCAGCGTCTCACATGTAATGTAATCTCTGCCACTGGGTTACCTTAGCTTTGTTGCTCTGTGGTGACAGCTCTCCTGCTCCACCAAGCTGCTGCACAGAAAACCTCTAAAGTCGCATCTCTCCCTCCTCTCCTATTATAACTGACAGCTGTGCTGGCTTCTTCCTTCTGCCAGCACACCGCATCTCCCCAGTACAGTTCAGCACAGTCCCGGCTGACAATCCCCACGTTATTACAACATGAAAGTACAGCAATAGTAGGATCAATAACATTACATTCAGTTTAAACATTTTATGTGAAATTTACAATATTTTTACATTAACATTCACTTTTATCCAGCATATTAGCATACTGTATCCCTTTTATAGTGACACCTTGACCTGGCAAAGCATCGCATATGCAAACATTCCAAACAAGCTGTGTAGAAGATTAAGTGGCAGATGTACTAAGCCTTGATAGAGATAAACTGCCAACCAATCACCTCCTAACGTTTTAGTTTTTTAAACACAGCCTGTATCATGGCATGTAGGAGTTGATTGGCTGGTACTTTATCTCGGTCCAGTCTCAACCATATGTATATTGGTAGTCCACAAATACTTCTATGATTGTAGTAATCCGCTGTTCCCCCTGTACTTAAACGGCATTCATAATAATGAAAAGAAGTAAAACAACAGTTTATGGTATAGTACATTTGTTTATAACCTGCTAAACACCCGCTAATCACCCTTGGTAATTCGAAAGTTAATAGGTGTGATGGATAGCATAGACAAGACCATGTTCCTTCCAATAAGCAGGTGAAAAATAGCATACCAAACTCACAGTAAAACAGCAAAAACAGTGCACATAATGGTTTCTTTACATCTCATTTGCAATCCCTATGTGTTCTAGCTGAATCAAGAAGATTCACCCCAAAGTCCACATGTGTCAATGGAAAACTGTGCATACCATATTTATAGCAATAAAAATGGTGTTCCTCACATCAAGGTATCTTTAGAATACACAACTGTGTCCCAATGGCTGACACATGGGTTCTGATACACTGACTTTCATCTGCAACTCAAATCCAGACTATATCTCACAGATTCTTGTTACATTGTACACCCTCTTTCCAGTGATACCAGATTTTTGAAAACCAGCCCTGGGGAACAGGAGATATCAGATTTAAAATAGTGGTGCCAGTCTGACCCTGTGAATTGCTTTCCCAGCAAGATATCTCTGGTTCTGTCTGACTTAGAATTTTATTGTATATAATACAAATGTTGGTACTCTCTCATTTTGGTGTACTCTGGCAGCTTGTCTCTATCATGCCCAGAACCTGAGATGTCAGCTTTGCAGAAGCCGGTCCCTGCTCCAGTTCCATACGCCTTCAAAGCAGTTTTATATTTCCATTGGTGGATTGCTCTGGCTCCTGCATACCTATCCCTAAGGGCCCAGTACCTCTTGGAATAGATTGGCCACTTTGTTCATCACTAAGCTAGGCCATGCACTCTGCACTCTGCTTTCTTACAAAAGACAGTTTGAACACTGAGAGGTATTCAAATGATATATCACGTCCAATCTGCTTTCCAAAGTGATCCCCATTATCGCACATATCGCACCTATAGTAATCAGGTTTAGCTGCATAAAGGGTTGGGAGCCCTTTCTACCTAGGGGGTAGCGAGCTGAAATGATTATACCATGCCCGTCAGCAGAAACAGAACGGATGTGGAAGGCGGTGAAAAGAATTGAATATAGTGATAAATTTACTAAAGCTTCTAAAACAGAGAATTGGTGATGTTGCCCATAGTAACCAATCAGATGCTGTCTATCATTTATGTATTGCCTTTTAGAAAATGCTAGCCAGCATCTGATGGTTGCTATGGGCAACATCACCAATTCTTTGTTTTAGAAGCTTTAGTAAATGTACCCCTTAGAACTTTTAAAGAGCTTGCATTTTGCCTCATTTCTATAGCAAAAGAGTACTAATTTAGCACCTCCAACAGTATTTTACTCCAGATCAGCACACTATAAAAACAATAATGTTTCCAGCAGATAAATATGCTTATTTCATTATCTATTCCTTTTCTTTGGATTTTAAAGCCACATTACCCAGCGGTTCTGTTACCAGAAAGAATACACATTCATTAACCCGAAGAGTAAAAGCTGAAAAAGAAAATGTTTTCCAGGAAGATTATTGATTTAATACAGTGTGGAGATTATCTAGTTTCACACTCATACACACACACACACAAATGTATTATTTGCTTTGCCAGAAATAAGATTTGAATTTCTTAATTTCAGCAACAGACTCGCTTGTCTTGACTCCTTGCCTATAACTCTCACATTTTCTTTTTTTTTTTTCTCCAAGTGGGGATTGATAATGGCTTTAATGGATTAAATGTTTGTAGCATTAGGGAAATGTACATTCATTGCCAGTTTGGATAGTTTGTATTATTCTAATGTATTTGCCAATTTTCTTCTAAGATAAGGCTAATTTAATTAATTTATGCATGAGTCTGCAATGTAAGCGTTACAATGGTAATGGCACCCAAAATTCCTCTTCTATAGAAATTAATTTATCTCTCTCTCTCCAAATTAAACCTTTTTAAATGCATGCTGTCTTCTTTACAAGAAAATAACTATCGCTCTGCCATTAAACTAAACACTCAATACCATTGCAGTTGTATGCTTTACTAAAAACTCATTGCAGAGATAAACGAAACCTGCACAACATTTCTTGATAGTGACTATCTGTCTATACACAACTAAGGGCCCTACACACTGGCCGATTTTTTGAAAGATATGAACGATCTCGTTCATAAATGAACGAGAACTCGTTCATATCTTTCAGTGTGGAGACTCCTGCGATGAACGATGCGCGGCCCCGCGCTCGTTCATCGCTGGTCTCCCGTCGGCTGTGCATGCAGGCCAATATGGACGATCTCGTCCATATTTGCCTGCACTTCAATGCAGCCGCGTGACGGGGGGAGTGAAGAAACTTCACTCCCCCCGTCACTGCCCCCCCCCGCCGCCGGGTCGCTCGTCGGCCGTATCCGCCGTCGGGTAGCTCGGCGGCGGGTCGGCCAGTGAGTAGGGCCCTATAATATATAGCAGACATCATTACTGGGCTGTAAAAGGTACTACAAACATGGAGAGAAGATTATTTAAGAAGCGCACCCAATGTACACTGCAAAACGCCTTCATTGTATATTAATGAGTCTGGATTACCTGTCTAGATCATGTCATGTGCACAATGGCTTTATACCTCTGCAACCTAGAAATGAACTTAAGTGTGGAAAGGGGTGGAAACATCTCAAGAGGCACACTGTGCAAAATTGTAGATTTCACATGAAAAGCCCAGTAGTCTAGGAGCCAGTTACATATTCTTCAGTTTAATTGACTCGCTTACTAATTATCTGCTTTGTTCGCGCACACAGAGACAATAGTACTGATATGCCCTGTACAGTAAATGCTGTTTTTCTGCTATTGTACTCATATGGATGACATGCTTATTAGCCCTGACAACTTCACTGTTTGATCCCTTTAGCCAAGCTAGTTTGAGATTCATGCACAAAATAAGGGAAAAGAACATTTGTGTGTTAGAAGGCCATGAAGCAGTGTTCTACAGTATGCTATACACAATACAGTACATTAATGTTTACAGTATACTGGGCATAGCAGGAAGCAAAAGAAAAATATATACTTGACATGACAAAAGAAGATATAATTAATTTAGCACAGGAATTAGTTCTTTGCATGCCCACTACTGCAGAAAGTAATTTCTTATTAAATTGCTATACAATATATTTGTTGCACCATGATGCTCTCATCATGGATTCATAGAGTCAGGGTTTCTAAGAGGAGTGGGGAGTGGGTAGTAAATACCTGGGTCCATACCTCTTGGTGGAGGGGCCCTACAGAGGTCCAGGCCAGCTACAAAAGGTGACAAGTGTCCCCATTTGTAGAGTGCAGCGCAGCATACTGCAACTACACGTAGTATTTTTCGTTATATTTTTTTGGGATGGGTCATGGTCACATCTCTATGACCACTGCCCCTTCAGTTCCAAGGTTCAGTGCTGTTTCAGCAGCCCTGCTTGGAGTCCTATGGCAAACTCATATCCAGATTTTTAAAAATGCATACACTTGCAGACATTTCCTTGACACTTAGTTTATATTCCAAAAAGTACTGCTATGTTAGTGTGTGTGTGTGTGTGTGTGTGTGTGTGTGTGTGTGTGTGTGGTAAAGGAATTTAAATGTAAGAACAAATAGACTAGATACTTTACAGTGACTGATTAAGCATTATACACTCAATATAGTATGGTAGAAACTTAAGTAATTGGTCATACAGTCCTTAAAAAGCATTGTAGGCTGAGCTTGTCTGTTAGAGCAGACATTTGTTAGATTGTGTTTTAGCAGTGTCTGGTTTGGCACTTTGGAAAGTGAATAGGTGCCCAACGTATGGAACTTCAGGTACTCTGAAATAGCACTTGTCAGTGTCCAGTCTCCCCATGAGGGACTAGAATTGTCGTAGTACTGCATCTCAGCTTATCCATATTGCGCTTAAAGATCTCACGAGCAGTGCATATGCCAGATGACTTCCTGAAGAATGCATGTCTGCCCACAGGTGTCCTGAATGTTATTAACATGGATGACTCCTTGTCAATGGTGAATTGTCAGAAGCCACACTTGGAATCTGCACGTCTGAGGATCTTTGTATATTGCAATAATTTGTTCCATGGTCTTAAGAGGGTGCTAACGTGGTCTTTTGAAAGCTTTGTTGAAATGAACATGGTCAATACAAATGTATACTAAGATCTCCATTTTTACAGCAGCTACCATGGCTGACACCCATGGTATGGCTTCTTACAGAGGAGCACTGACTCGGAGTACTATCATGCAGTGAAGATATACCACTACATGTCCTTCAAATTAAGTAGTGCAGTAGACTCAGTGAGGTACTTAATGTATGTGACAAGAAGTTGAACAATGGTGGGATTACCAAACATCTGCAAAGGCTCTGGGGTACATTTACTAAGGTGGGAGCTTTTTTTAAAACTGGTGATGTTGCCCATGGCAACCAATCAGATTCTACTTAACTTATCTAGCTGCTTCTAGAAGATAATAAAATCAATGGGCAACATCACCAGTTCTAAAAAAAACCTCCCACCTTAGTTAATTCACCCCTCGGAGTTCAGGAAAATCCTGCTGGGTGGCATGCACAAAAGGTGTCTAATGTTATCAGTCCAAGTTTTTTATTGTCCGGCAAACCTGGGAGTGGTTTAAAATCACTAAACAATATGGGATAGTCTGATGTACAGTATGTCTATACTGTGTGTGTGTGTGTGTGTGTGTGTGTGTGTGTGTGTGTGTGTGTGATGTGTACTGTACTGTATGTGCGTGTACATTTCTTGTATATATACAATTTCATCTTATCAAAGCACTTTTTTTTTACATTTTCCAGATAATATCAATGTTCTTTTGTACAGTTTATTGCATTTGGAAACAATGTCATAGAACAGAGCAGAACTCACAGGGTATTGTGTAGAACTAAACACTGATCAGCTGCATTGGCTCCTGTATAATAGAAAAGCCTGTTTTTTGTGTTAGCCTCATGCACAATTTCTGCAACTCATGAGTTTGTAAAAGGCCCAAGGGCTTTAAAACACTCACATTAATTGTCAAAGTCAGCATATTATTTGGCTTTATAGTGGATTATTTTTTATGAGCTAAAGTAGCCGTAAAAAAAATAAAATAAGTCTGGACTTCTATTTTCATTCAAACAGAATTACATTTCATGAACCTTTTATGTCTGCATCTCATAAATAGTGTAGAAGTAACTTATTCAAATTGGCCAGTCTTTTTTTTACCCAAAACTGTAATATCTAGGCCCAGTTTGAAGATATAGTATGAGGTGTTCTATGTCACTTTGCTGTAGCATAGACAACAATGGTAGGATAAAATGTGTTTGATCTGAGAGTTGATGGTAAATATAAAACAGTACTCACAGTTCACACGGTATTTATACTACTTATTCTATACCATGCTTAAAATAAAATGGTAAAAATGTTCTTTGTATAAAATATTGTTTTCTGCTTACGTATATTGTAAAAGGTAGAAAATATTTTTTTATTTCCTTTTATAGAGAGGATTTACTTTGTAATAAGAGAATTTACTCTTTAAAGGAGGAAGCAGTGCATTTTGACAACTTTGAACATTATATGCTGTGACCACGATGCCAGCACTAGGGTTAAAGGTTTCCTTGCACCCTAAATCTGGGTACACACTATACTGTATATCAGGAGATGTTGCAATCCGTGATGGATCGCAATGACCATCATTCGTATGTACCCTCAAATCCACCCAATTCATATTGGGTTGTCATATCATCCTATTGGATGGTCTGCACGTCCAATGGATTGATTCCACATCTGATGGGGTGTTGTAACATGCAGCATTTTATGATACATTGTGCTGTAGTAGAGATGATAGTGCAATGTGTGTGGTGATGCGATGTATCGTTACATTGCATCGCTGGGTCACACTTTCATCATGTGTATCCAGATTTACTGTATCCTTCTATTTCAGGGGACCATAAACACCATTTTCTGTGTAATTGTCACTATGGGGGAGATTTTTCTAAGCTTGGAGAGTGATAAAGTGGACAGCGACAAAGTATTAACCCAGAGATTCTCAAACACAGTCCTCGAGCCACCACAATGGTCCAGGTTTTAAGTCTATCCATACTTGGCTACAGGTGAATTAAGCAGCACTTCATTTAATTTGATTTAGCCATCTCTGCTGAGCCATGGATATACTTAAAATCTGGACTGTTTGTATGCCTTAACAAATCAGCTTTTACAGGCTGCATTTGAAAAATGTCAGGTGCAGATTGGATGTTACTTTATGTCTCTCCACTTTATCTCTCTCCAATCATCAATAAATCTTCCCCTGCATGTTGTAAGGGTCATTAATATATTTATACACAGTAATCATTTATTCTCTTATTCTTTTCATAGCTGAGGTCTTTCGTACCTCTTATTTTAGTTGACTATTTTTGGCATGACCTAAAGATTTACAAGATAGTTTTTTGGAAACTGGTGGCCAAAATCAAAATAAATATTCTAGGTTAGGCATGGTCAGTTCTCTACAAAGGGCATGGTATGTAGGCATAGAGTAAACTTGGACCTTAAGAGGAAGATAATTTATCAGCATGAATTTTATATAGGAAATTAATTTTTATATTTAGTGATAAGATTCATAAGAATTATATTTAATTCTTATATTTAGTGATGTTTGAAGACTCTTTGGGCCTAATTCAGACCTGATCGCTGCTGTGTATTTTCACACAGAAGCCGATCAGGTCTGAACTGCGCATACACCGGAGCTTGCCAGACAGCCGATGGCCATCTCAGTCCTGTGATCGCCTCTGCCTGATTGACAGGCAGAGTCAGTCGCTGGGTGGGAGGGAGTGGGCCGGCGGCGTTTGCCAGCCATTTTGGGGGGGCGGTCCGGGCAATGCAGATGTGCCTGGACCATGCGGGGGGTGGGCTGTGACAGCTGCGTGATGTCACACACAGCCGCTGCGACCCGGACAGCGACGTGTAGCTCCCTGCCAGTGCGCAGGATCTGCGCAGTTAGGGAGCTACTCGTCAAGTACAAAAGCATCACAGCTGTGCAATGCTTTTGTACTTGTGCACGGTGGGTAGGGCCAGACATTCTGGTGAACTAGCCCTGTGCTGAGCGTCCCCCCGCATGTCTGAGTAACTGATCGTAGCTGTGCAAAATTTTGCATGGCTACGATCAGGTCTGAATTAGGCCCATTTTTGATGACCAATAGACCTAGGGAATGATTGACCTTCATTGTTTCTGGTGTAGTGCTTATTAATATCATCTATGGCCCTTGGAGAATTTGCACAGGCCCACGTATGCTGGTAATAAGACCTGATTTGAGGTCAAACAGAAACATGTCATGATTAGGCCAATATTTACATTTTAAGATGACTACTGTAAGTTAAAATGCTTCTGTGACAAATCTCTACAGACCCTGGTGTGACCAATGTATTGCATTTGGCCTCTACCAGTAAGCAGTCATTATGCAAATTATTGTCTAAATAGTCATAATGTTGACAATACAAATCTAGTTTTAAATTTAAGGTTAGGATGACTTGTCAATATGTCATCTTTATGGCAATAGCAACATCATACATGTTAATATCAACATCATACATGCTAACATGGAGTACCACTTTTGACTTTGTGGAGTTTACATTACGAATGTTAACATTATAAATATCGTCAAGTCATGCCCAATCACCTTTCTCAATGGCTATTTTTAAACATGCATTTTCATACTGGAAAAAGCTATTGTCAAAGCAATATAGATCTACCTTATGATATCTGTTCCTACAAACTGAATATATAGGAAGAGATACTGTACATCTATGGAAGTGTAACAATTGTGCAAGAAGGATGCATTACATCTCTTGTAGGTAGATTTTTTTAGATGAACAGTAATTTATGTTTTCTGAAGGCAGGGTAAATAATATGAAAGCCGGAGGAAAGTTTTATATGTGGTTGTCTGTCACTAAAGAAATTGTCACAAAACATATGTCAAACTGAATATCTGACATATTTTGAGCTGCACTTTACTAAATACATATTTCTCAGATGAATAAGCAGCATTAGACTACGAGTCCTACTATATACATTAAAAAATATACTAAATAATATAATATCAATAGACAAAATTGATAATTGCTTGTTTGTTCAAATAAAACATATTTTTCTAGATGCAAATTCCATTTATTTATTTTTTTAAGTTTTTGTTTTGGAATGAAATAAATGCCACACAATTTTGGTGCGGGATATAAAATCAAGTAAGAAAATCAGTGTAGAAGAATATCAGAGACACTCGATCAGGCCAGTCATAAAAACTCAATATTGTCTTTATAAAAAAAAGGAATTAAAACAAAAGGGCTTTCAAGCTAAAACCTCCTTTAGTTACTACAATATACAATTCTGGATACTTGTGTAACAGCACTCTGAAGGTTCAGGAGAAATGCTGACGTTTACTTATCGATGTTGTATGTAAAAGGATATAGATATCTATTGTTCCAGCTCTTTTTGTGTCTGGCAGATACAACATTATACCTACAGCAGTGTTTCCCAACCATGGTCTTAAAGGCACACTAATGGTCCAGGTTTTAAAGATAGCCTTACTTGAGCACACGTGACTTAACTAGTACCTCAGTTATTTTGATTGAGCAATCTGTCCTCAAGCATGGATATGCTCAAAACCTGTACTGTTAGAGTGCTTTGAGGACAAGGTTGGGAAACACTGGTCTAGTGAGTAAACAGAAAATCAGCAATCCCACAGTCAGAGTTATTGGCACCTCACCTTACTCACTCTCCCACCATATCTCTGGAGGTCCCACAAATTTGCATATCATGCACTTCCCATTCTACTGTAATCCCACAAATCAGCACATCCCAACCCACCCACCCCCAGCTCCATGAATCAATGCCTCACATGCCCCCTCCCCCTACAGATCTGTAGTGGTGTAAGGCTGCAAGCGTGGCAGTTACTGACTGGGCTCCTCTCCCCTGACCCTCCTCAAGTACCTGGAAATGAGCTGCTACTCAGAGCTGCCAAATGGACTAGGTCTCCTCTATCGCCTTAAGAGCTTCATCCTGTGCCAGAATAAGCAGCAGAGTCTCACCTGAGTGTTATCCAGCAGCACAGTTTGGGGATAGTCAACATGCCTGAGAATGGGATAGAGAAGCTGCTGGCAGTGCTGAGTCACTTGTCTGCGTAATGCACCCTGAACAGCTCCAGAAGCTGCCACTGGAGCTAGAGTGCTGCACCAAGTTGTCCGGACTTAACCTGTCCTTGAACATAGTGACCAACTTATATGTGGGGATTCTTGCCT
Organism: Pseudophryne corroboree; assembly: GCF_028390025.1. Taxonomy (NCBI): domain Eukaryota; kingdom Metazoa; phylum Chordata; class Amphibia; order Anura; family Myobatrachidae; genus Pseudophryne; species Pseudophryne corroboree. Next base: position 200,571,450 of record NC_086446.1, read on the forward strand.
CTATATCTGCTACTGATCTTCCAGGACATAGACAGGAGCATTGGGCTGCTGTCTGGGTTCAAAATACTGGGTTGTTGGCTGTCAGATTCCATCTCTGAGTAGGAGACAGACTGGAGGGATGAGAGAATCATGGAGGGATGTCCAGAGATTAGTAACACAGATGATAAGGGGTGTACAGAGATGAAAGTGAGACAAATGAGGGTGCAGATATTAGAATGGGAGACAGAAAGGGGACAGAGATGTGAAGGATCGGAACCAGAGGGGAAAGAAAAACCTGCAATATCAACCACAATAGCTAGAGACCCAACTAAAGATGAGTCCAAAATACTAGTAAATATATATACACACACACACACACACACACACACACACACACACAAAAACACACATGTACACACTGCAATAAAAATGCATGGACATACAGTCATAAGGCTCTGTAAAAAAAAATTGAAGATAGCTCGATGACAAATGTCCATCCATGTCCATGTCCATAGTGTCTCAAAGAGGCAGCAGCAGGGTCTACCCTTTTGCATGTTATATTGCATGTACCAGTGCTTTGGTACCCAGCATCCTGCCTGTGCCTCTGCTCCATCAGTCGGCTTTGTCCTAGACATGGTTACATGGTCCTCTTCTCCCTCATGGAGGGGACTATAGGGTGAAGCCATGTTAGAGGACATCACCTGACTGCTGGATCACCAATAGCATGTCAGGATTCATCTCCAAGCGGCCACAGCTAATCATAGAGCAGCAGGGTTTATAAAGGATGCTTCTCAGCATTCAGAGTTAGCAGTGCAATGTAGTCCTCAGCTCTGCAGTGTGCTAACCTGTGATCTCCCGTGGTTACTACTCCAGCATAGACTTCCAGTGCAGTTACCATCTTCGGTACTCCTGGCTCCAGAAAATTCTGTTTCAATCCCAGTGTTCATAGTATTCCAGTTCAATTATGGTATCCAGAGGTATCCTGTTCAATCCCGGTGTCAACAGCATTCTGGTTCTATCCCAGTGTTCAGAGCATTCTGGTTCTATCCCAGTGTCCAGAGCATTCTGGTTCTATCCCGGTGTTCAGATCAATACGTTTCAATCCTGATATCCAGAGTAATCTGGTTCAATCCTGGTGTCCAGAGTATTCCGGTTCAATTCCTATGTCCAGAGCATTCTGGTTAATCCCAGTGTCCAGAGCATTCTGGTTCAAGCCCAGTGTCTAGAACATTCCAGTTCAATCCCGGTGTCAAGAGCCTTCTGGTTAATCCCTGTGTCAACAGCATTCCAGTTCAGACCCAGTGTCCAGAGCATTCCGGTTCTTTCCCGGTTTCAGCAAACTGCAGTTCTATCCTGGTGTTAAGTGTGTCACGATCCTGGCGTGGGGATTTTCTTGATATGCCAATCTGAGAATGCTGCCCGTGACACCATACTGATTACCTCAGCATGTGGTAAATCAATGTGGTAAACTGCCACCAGCAAAAGTACCAGTAGCTGCATCTACCGGGCCAAACAACTTTTAGGGACCACATCCAGGGTGAGCTTCTGCTCTTAGCCGCATACAAAGTTATTAATATGTAAAGATTTGGTAACCTGACCTCTCGAGGATTTGGGTTAGAAAGCACAGACAGCAAGTACTAAAATGAAGAATTTTTAATCCAAGTATAAACTTCAAAGCTTATTGTTTCAGAAAAAAGAGTGTTACAAGAATATAATAGTTGAAAAGTTAAATAGTCACACACGTAACTACAATTTCAAATAAAATAAAAAATAGGGAAATAAACAAAACAAACCAATCCAGTCTCTTTTGATTCAATAGTTATGGGATGAGGCCTTCCCGTTAAATTACAGATCATCTGTTATCTTTTGATAGCCTCATGCAGAATGAACCCTGAACAGCCTGTGTTTCTCCTATTTAAAACTCAGGCTGCATTCCTTCTTCAGTCCCTCTCCCTCTGGATTCATTTTAACTCTTCCAAGCAGGAAAGGTATTGAGTGTCAGCTCATACTGGGCTTCCCAGGCACTCTGTAAGGGGGTGAATGGTCTTATCTTCTTACAACCTTTGAAGCTATGGCAATGGTTTTTGTGTAAATAAATGGTCTGTTCTGAGAGTCACAGGCCAGGAAGGACTAAACACCTTTCTGGCCATAGCTCTGATTCTTCTCATCTTTTATGGCTTGCCTTTACAGCTGTAGTATGGGACCTGTGGGAATCCCAGGAAGGCCAGTCACACCCTGCTGGCCACAGTGTCTCTGGTTACCTGAATAAAAGGGTTTCTGACACCTCTGTACTGTAAACAAACTCTTTACAAGCATATCAATTAAAGGAAGGTACTCACGGAGAGATCCATGCTTAAAATCTAAGCAATCTGACTAGATTTCTTAGATTTTAAGCATAGATCACACGTGTGTACCCCCTACAGTGATAGCGATGTGCAGCCCCGCGCATCGCTATCGCTGCTGCTAGATTGGCCTGCCGTGCAGGCCAATCTAGCATGTTGCTCATTTCACCCGTTGGGTGAAATGAGCGGCCCCCCTGTCTCCCCCTGCACACTCAGCACACATCGCGCTGTGCTGAGCGGCGGGTGAGATGTGTGCTGAGCGGTTCGCTCAGCACACATCTCTCCCATATTTAGGGCCCCTAAGTCTCTACCATTTAACATGCAAAGATATTTGACTGGTATAATACAATGGTACATTGAAGCTATAATTTATACATGGCATTGTTGGAGTGATTCATTCTGCCTTTAACTATACTTTTGTTTAGAAATATATTTTTTGCCCACTTCAATTTCAATTTGACAATAACCTTTTAAGGGTTATGGGGGTAATTCAGATCTGATCGCAGCAGCAAATTTGTTAGCTAATGGACAAAACCATGTGCACTGAAGTGGTGGCAGTTATAACATACAGTATGCAGAGAGAGTTAGTTTTGGGTGGGTTATATTGTTTCTGTGCAGGGTAAGTACTGGCTGCTTTATTTTTACACTGCAATTTAGATTTCAGTTTGAACACACCCCACCCAAATGTAACTCTATCTGCACATGTTATATTTGCTCCCCCCCTGCAGTGCACATGGTGGGTAATTCCAAGTTGATCGCAGCAGGAAATTTTTTGCAGTTGGGCAAAACCATGTGCACTGCAGGGGAGGCAGATATAACATGTGCAGAAAGAGTTAGATTTGGGTGTGGTGAGTTCAATCTGCAATCTAAATTGCAGTGTAAAAATAAAGCAGACAGTATTTACCCTGCACAGAAACAAAATAACCCAACCAAATCTAACTCTTTCTGCAAATGTTATATCTGCCCCACGTGCAGTGCACATGGTTTTGCCCAACTGCTAAAAAATTTCCTGCTGCGATCACCTTGGAATTACCCCCATGGTTTTTCCCAACTGCTAACAAATGTGCTGCTGCGATCAACTCTGAATTACCCCCTAAAACAAATAGGAGGACATTTTTTATTTCTCTCTTTATTATCTTTTCAGTGAATCTTTACTGTACTCAAAAAATTATTTAGCCTTTTCTATTTTCTGCATTATTGCATATTTTCACCATTACTATGACCAGCGGAAAGAATTGATCCTATATGAATTAACTAAATACAACTTTGATACTTATTGATTTTATTGATATTAGTATAAGCAATCTTTGGTGCTATCTGTAAAAAGTAATTACCCCTTGAACTAAACAAATGTTTCCACCACATTTAGCAGCAATAACTGTAGATAAATATTTCCTGCAGTTATTGATCAGTTTCTCACAGTGTCATGAAGGAATTAGACCATTATAGCTCTCTCCCTGCAGAATTACATCACCTTAGTGACATCTGTGGGCTTTTAAGTACTGTACTATCTGCTATTTTTAGGTCACAACAGTCTCTGTAAGGTCATCACATTGACTATGCCCCAATTCTCTAATTTTCCATTTTATGTATTTGAAATAATAATTTTTGTGTCCTAGAAATTGCAGTTTACTGTTAACTCACTAATACATTGCCTTATGCATCACAGCCATGCCAAACTATGATACATTTTCAATGATGTTTTAAAATTGGAATGCTGTGCTGGATTTTCTATAGACATATCTCAAAATCTCTCCCAATCCGACTTCTTTGCGCTTCACAAAATCTACATCTCAAATGCACACTCATTATTTGCTCCCATTCATGATTGCAGGACTTTCTTTGGGCTGCACCCAGTTTGTGGCATGCCCTCCCGTGCACAATAAGACTATCCTCTAGTTTCCAAACCTTCAAGCATTCCCTGAAAACTCACCTCTTTAGGAAAGCTTATCAAATTCCAGAACCACCCATACAAGGACAGACTGGGGCCACAATACGGCACTGTCATTTGTAAATGCGTGTGTACAGCTTCAGCGGGCACGTACAGTACAGAGGGCATGCGCACGGCAGAGGGTGTGCATGGACACATCTGCCCAGTCTGATAGTATCCATTACTGGGCTACTGGGTATGAGATGTTGAAATTGCTCATGTAGACACTGTTGAAATATCGACATGCTAGAACCATCCCAGTTCTCTGATGGAGTGGTGTTTCAGTGAGTATACTTGACTTAACCCTAATCACTACCCGTAACTCTCCCAATAGTGCCAAATCCTAACCTCCCCACATAGCCTCCCCCTAGTGCCTATCATTAACCCTCCCATCCTGCATTCTAACTGTAATTTTGACTTTCTGGCAATGTCGACATGTTGCCTGTTGACATTTTAACAATGTTGACATCTTAACTGTAAATATTGTGAGGTCAACATTATGTATGTTGACACTGCTAATGTCATCATTTTGTCTACATCCTATTTTTTATGTAGCCCATTCATCTTATTCAGAATTATTTTTACATGGGTTATCTTGAGCTATTATGTGCTTTTTACAAATTCTAAATCTGTCTTTATGTTTAAAATTTCTCTACCTTGTGGTATAAATTGGTTATACAAAGGTGCAGGATTTCCTCCTAATTCTAAATCAGAATATCTGCAACTTTTTTCTAGAGTATCGAGGTCATGATCTTCATCTAGAGCCAGTGTTAACAAATTCAACTTGATGGTGACAGCCATTGTTGATCAATTTTATGTTGGGCAGGGCAGACCAATGTAAAGAATGTTTTTCCACAGTGTTTTATAAAGATCTGAATGTAAATATTCTGAAAAGCAGAAAATCATGGGTGGCAATAAATTTTCAGGGCTTTATGTTTAAGGCCTTCAAATTATACCTCTTTAAAATCAAAATCCCTGGTCCGACCCAGGGTTTGATCAAAAGTCCAACCCGGATGCCGCCAGACTCAGACCCCTTTCAAACCAGCATCTGGACCCAGGTTATTCCCAAACCAGGTTGTGAAGATACTAGGTTCCAAATCACTCAAGCACGTTGGTAGATGAAAAACAAACAGTGGTTTATTGAACAGAATCGGTTATAAACAGCTCTGCACACCTCTGCATTCTAATTCCTCATGACAATTCCACCACATACTCCTGACAGAACATTACTTCAAGAGCATAGAATCTCTCTCAGCAACACAGAGTCCCAGATAAATCCAATATAATGGGTTTCACAGCAGATCCCTGGCAGAACATTACTCTTAGCCTAGGGTCAAAGAATCTCACTTCAGCTCTCTGGGAAGCTCTACTTATACCCCAGAAGCTTCATATTGCAGGGATGTGTTTGACTTTTGTCTTAGGATCTTAAAGCATTGGAATACAATACATATTCTAATCAAGGTGATTACATCAGCCTTAGAGACACCTGGTCTGGCCATCCTACTGTTGGACAATAGGGAGTAAACAAAAAGGGGCAATGGTACCTTATATGACTCACCCTTTGAGTACCCACTGTGGTGTATGAAAACAATAGGAAACTAGGTCTAACATACTGTTAATACATTATCTAAAGGGTAACAGATAACATAACACAATTGCATATATTAACAATATTCAGGTTGATTTAAACACAATATTGGGTGAGCAGTAAAGGACATGTTATGGAAAATGAACAAACAAATGAATTGAATGTATATGGGTATGAAAAGTACATATTTTACATGGGAAATGAGGCATTGCTATATTAATTGTCACAGACTTCATTTCCTCACACAGGTTATTCACACTGTCTTGTTACTTGGGTCGGGCCTGTGTCCAACCCTTTTTCTCTACCCATGTAGTATTACCAGGTCACTCGACCCTGGAAATGTTTTTTTTTTTTTTTGGGCCATTTCAGACTGAGCCATGAACTGGGTCAATCCGGCAATAACCCAGGTAAATGTGGTAGTCTGAATCATACCTCAATCAGACTATGTTTGTCTTTATTTGAATATCTGGTCGCTATTTTCATATGTGCGCGCTGCCATCTGAAGACCATACAAACAGAACTCAGAACTATGTGATTTAGCTGCACAAACCTGTGGATCTGGCAAGATTGCACCAACATTTATAGCAGAATTGGACATAGGGCATAATGCTATGTGTGGCTCTATTAATATGTGGCAATTATTCCTTGCTAAGGATTATTGTATTGCCAAACCCTTTTTACAGATATTCATATAAGAGGTAGTGTTAGTATAATGCCAAATTATTTCAAAGCTTTCTCATACAGTTTCTGAAAGAGAAATCCCATTGCTTTTTTGTTCCTTTGAAACATATTTCATGAATAAATATTCACGTGTAGCTAAAAATCATGAAAACCAGCTAGCTGAATCCTGTCTGTGCAACATTTCTTCTTATAAGGTTAGAGTCATTGTGTCAACGACTTCATGCTGCCTGATTGATGTTTGGTTCACTTTTCTGAATGCATTATGTTAAATCTCGGTCTGCATCCTCTTTTCAGGATGAAATACTGTATATTGCACCCAGTTCAGTATACCTATTTTTAGATTCTCATTTTCTTCACCAAGCTATCAGACTATAAACTGATCATATATGAGAGCTGTTTTTCCCCCAGTAATTTTCTACATTTACTGTATAATATTCCTGATCAATGTTTTTTTGATATTTCGTACACATTAACATTATCACTTAGACCATCAACATTTTTTGGTGTCCAAATTATTTAATACCAATAATATTTATGTTAAAAAATGTATATATTTGTTTTTAAATTCTATAGGGGAGCATGTTGTAAACACCTAAATCAGATGGTTAAATCAAATTTACTGAGGTTCTAATTAACTTGTGCTCAAGCATGGATATGCTTAATACCTGGACTGTAATGGTGGAGTTTGGGAAAATCTGCTCTAAATAATATATTCATTGAAATATACATACTGACAATGCATGCACTCCAACTTATTTGATGTTATATCAATGGAGATAAGTACCATAATCCGCAATCAATAAAAAAAATATAATTAAAGGAGATGTTGTTCCCTCATAGCCACCATGCAAAGCTATAAATACTTATGTAACGTTATTGCAAGGAGACCAGCAGTCATCCGTAAGTGTATGAGAATCCTCTTTTTTAACACTAAGCGCAACTCTCATTTAGAAAGTAGATTGATTATGTAAAAAAATTGAAAGTACTATGCTGGAGATATAAAGGTAATACAGATGTGCCCTCATACATCTAGCCTCAATACGCTCTGCAGTGTGAGATGCCTAGTGCGAGTGAGCCACCAGTTCCCATGCAAAACTACTAGCATTGGAACTTAGTTTCAATGTGATGCGTCCAGAAGACTGTACTGATTAATTTGATATGAAACACTTGTATATTGTGTGTGACTTACCCTGTATGCAGAGGACAATGAAACTTGTATTGTATTTAAGCTGTCTGCTACATTGTAGCACTCCAAGACTCAGTCGCACACAGATATACAGAAACATATCAAATTAATTAGCATAGGGGGTCATTCCGACCCAATCGCTCGCTGCAATTAATCACAGCGCAGCGATTGGGTCAGATCTGCGCATGCACTGGCACTGCAGTGTGCCGGCGCATGCTAGGCAGCCAAAGGCCGTTGTAGTGTAGCAATCGCCTCTGCCTGATTGACAGGCAGAGGCGGTTGCTGGGTGGGAGGGTGCTGGATGGCGGTGTTAAGCCGCCGTTTAGGGGGTGCAGTCCAGCCAATGCAGGCATGGCCGGATCATTGGGAGGGCAGGCCGCTGCGGCAGCATGACGTCACGCGCAGCCGCTGTGACTTGGGCAGCGAGGAGGTTCTCCCAGCCAGCCGCAGGAGCTGCGCAGGTCGGTAGTTACTCCTGAAATGCAAAAGCGTCACCGCTGTGCGATGCTTTTGCATTTCTGCAGGGGGGGCGGCACTGACATGCGGGGCAGACTAGCCCTGTGCTGGGCGTCCCCCCGCATGTCTGAGTGCCTGATCATAGCTGTGCTAAATTTAGCACAACTATGGTCAACTCAGAATGACCCCCACAGTCTCCTAGTGTGTCATCGCATTGCAAATAAGAAATATTTTCTGCAAAAAAACACAAAAAGAGATGCCCAATGCCAGAGCCATATTAGACTTTTGGTGCCCTGTGCCAGAGAGAGAGAGAGAGAGAGTTGGTGCCATCTCCCCACAATTTAAATTAGCCATTCAGATAAAAATTAGCCATTCATAAGTACAATACTGTCTGTACGTCAAATAATTGAAAAAAACAAACAAAATAAAGGTATTATCATTGATGATTTGTAAGGTATTGAGCAGAGAAAAAAAGGTATTACAAGGTTGACAAAATAAATGTAGTCATGGCACCAAAGGATAGGATGGACACTGCTCATGAGAGAACTTACATTTTATGTAGACTATGGCAAGCTGAAACAAGGGCAGTGAGTGTAACTCAGATTGGCGATTGGGATAGGTGTAAGGGTGCATTAGTGTGATAACTATAGTTGGGAGCAGGATAAGCTGACGAGATACTGATGTCGGATTCCCGACACCCGGTGAAATACTGGAGGTCAGAATCCCAAGCGCTGGCTGGAATGCCCACTTGGGTGGTGGTCAACACCACCACCCGAGGGGAAACATAGCCCTTTATTCACCACTGGGCCTGAAGCATGTGAGCGCGGTGACCCCACTAGGGGACTCAATGTGCTTGCCACTGGTATCCCAGCTGTCGGGGTACCGGCATCGGTGTCCTGACCGCCGGGATCCCGACAGCCGGGATATCATACTGATCCACTTAAGGCCATGCAAGAGAAGAGAGTTATTAACCAAGACAAAAGCAGTAGAAAGGACCCAGGATGAAGAGTATGGAGACGCAACCCTCCGACTTTCTTGTAAGTAATTAATCACTTTTGTGAGCACAGTCTCAGTGGAATGTTAGAGGCGGAAGCCCAATTACTCCCAAATGGAGTGAGAGGAAAGTTTTGATGCAAGATTTCAAACATGGAACTTAGCAGTGTTAGAGCATGTTTCAGATATACTTGATGTGCCATTGTTGATGATTGGATCACCGAAACTAATGAATGATATCTTGAGCTGCATTGTCTAAGCCTGAAATGGGTGTGTTGAGATAGAACTATGCAGCCTGATCAGAGCAACACAGAATATTCATAGCAGTTGTTTCAGTGGAAATGAGTCAAGAGTATTTATATAGATGTCTGTATGTGAATGAAGCATTGGGTGCAGGAGTTTGAGTTAAGGTGAGGCTAAAGAAAATGTGGCTGTGGTTGAGGAGAGCAAAGTCCAACTTGAATAAGCCAGAGATGAAAAGAAGTGGGAGTGCATTGGTAGAGGCCAAATGAGGAAGTATGAGAATTTGTGGCAGCAGAGAATGTCACAATGCTACTCTAATACTAGGGAATGCTGAAATTCCCTAGTATTAGAGTAGACAGGTCAAAGAAAGGAAACACATGACAATTTTCAGGGAATTTGCAAGCTATACCTGGGAAACACAATGCTGAAGAGGAGAAAATAGTGTGGACATTAAGGGACGAGAAAGAGAGAGAGGGTTTCAGGGGTATAATTTGTAATGTGCAAAATGGAGAAGGTAAACCATTTGTATGTTTCCAGGCCTGGAAGGGTGGCTATAGAAGACAGACACAGGGAATGTGGTGTCAGAGGAGGTAAACCAGGTTTCTGCAATAGCAATTATGTTTAGTCATTTTTTTCTAAATAGATAACAGATTTGATGCCAGCTTGTAAAAAATAGATTTTTCATTCTAAAGGGCACAGGGGAATAGGACAGTGTATAAGATTGCAGGGATTGGAAATATAAGGAGGCTTGAAAGCTTTGGTATTGAGAAAGGAGAGTGAGCAAGAGGTGAGGATTGCTCATAGGATAGGCCAATAAGCAAGTCAAGGAAGAGGACATTGGATGATGATTTGTAAATGTGAAGCTTATTTCTGCTTATGTAGGCTAGTCTTAGTGGGTGCAGGACAGGAAACATTAATTGAGTGCAGATTAGCGAGGGCGGAAGTAGAGAAGGAAAAATAATAAGAGGAGATGGAGAAAAAGGATACTTAAGATAGAGAGGAAGTTGAAGAGGTGTTGTGAAAGTCAGTAGAAAAAAAGGTTAGCATGTCTTTCAAAACACATGTAAAATGAGCACTGCATAGTATTCTCAGTTAGAGGGAACCCAACAAAATGCTGCACATTGCACCAGGACTATGTCACTGGAGAAAATGCTATTTTATTTTGCATGTAGGATTTTGTATGTAGCACACAAAGGGTAATATACAAATGCTTATCTACATTGATGGGAGATGGGGGGAGTGATATTCATTTGTTTCTTTTTATCATGCCGGTTGCTGCCATAGAGGTCAGGCTTAGCAGCATAAGGTGGCTAAATACAACCAAACTGAAGGGTGCAAAATGAAATGCTGGCGCTGGCAGCCAATCATGCCTGGGTGCCATCTACTGGCTGCCGGTGCTCTAAACAATTGAATATTTCTCAAAAATTCAATAGCTTAACTTAAACACTTTATTTCAGAGTTCAGCAAAGATACACACCTTTACAATTCTAAATGAGGCCTTAAATAAATGCATAATCTTTTATAACTGATAACATTTAATGGAACTTTTTCGAATTATTATCAATTTAAATGTCTAATAAGGAAAACTTTTTTAACTTAAATTTAATAGGTATAAGTACAACTCAAATCTGTCCAACTCACCCTGGGGTATATGTACCATGAAGTATCCATGATCTAGTTACATTTATTTCATACTGTTTAATTATAGCTTCCATGTAAGAAGTGAGAATGACATTAGGTATACCACCCTTAGGCTTAACAATGAACAGTAGCTCAAGGCTTCATAATTCTCGAAAGCCCGATTTCCTGTAAATGAGAACTCTGGGGGAAGCAGCTGGCCAGGTAGGTTAGAGGCAAAGTGTAAGATGGTAAGAGAGCAAAGTGATGCTTACAGCTGCTATAAGCTCTGTCATTCAGACACTAACGCTGTGACACTCAAATATGACTGTGTTACTGAAATCAAATCTGACAACAGAAAATATTAGCTGTATGCATCATGGGAAAAGATTTTTTAAATGAAAGTGACATTTCATTTCAGCAGTGGGAAGCAGAGTGAAATAAGTTAATTTTTTTTATCTTCCTGCAATCACGGCAAAATCCTAATCACACCAGTAAAAGTTGATACAATTTTTTTTCTCACAAACAGGAACAGTAATATATTTTTTTATAAAATTATGTAGTTGAATATTCTGCTTATGTAAGAGCTACATTTCGGAGTCTGCTGTCATAAAATCACAATTGTTGGTTGATACCTGGTTATGGGGTAGATTAACTAAAACATTTAAAAATTAGAAGTGAAGGTGTTGGACATATCAACCAATCAGATTCAATCATTCTTTACAATATAATAGATAAGTAGTTTTCAAACTTGGTCCTCAACTAACAGTTTATATTTCCAGGTCACCTGTGGATCTTGAAAATGTGCCAGTTGGTCATAGACATGTGCATCTGCTGGGTGTTCTGGGAAATGTGACTTGTTAAGGGTCTTGAGTACTGGATTGAGAAACACTGTGTCAGATAAAGATAACAATAATAATCTGATTGGGCAACACCTGAGGTTTTAATTATCCCCAGTATCTGAATACAGTTAATGATGGCCTGGATTTCTTTACATAAGGTCACTAGTGATGCCGACACTGTATAATATTCATATATTATGTAGAATACTAAAATGACATAGGTATTGTGTATTTGTATTTTATCATTGGTGTAAAGTTTGTCAAACAATTTGAATATGTACAAAAATGTTCATATTTTTTCATGTCATTTCTTCTTCTTCTTCTTTTTCTTTTTTTTTTTTTTCTTCTATTTCTTCTTCTTCTTCTTCTTCTTCTTCTTCTTCTTCTTCTTCTTCTTCTTCTTCTTCTTCTTCTTCTTCTTCTTCTTCTTCTTCTTCTTCTTCTTCTTCTTCTTCTTCTTCTTCTTCTTCTTCTTCTTCTTCTTCTTCTTCTTCTTCTTCTTCTTCTTCTTCTTCTTCTTCTTCTTCTTCTTCTTCTTCTTCTTCTTCTTCTTCTTCTTCTTCTTCTTCTTCTTCTTCTTCTTCTTCTTCTTCTTCTTCTTCTCACAAGGGGTTCACAGCTCCTTACAGAGTAAATAAGAAAACAGTACATACACATTGCAAGACATGGACAAGGTGTATAAAAGTTTCTGCAGCAGTCATTATACAAAAATGAGCAAAGGTTTGGTGCAATTATTGGCAGTGGGAAGGTGATGATGGCACTGTATAAGTGAATGATGGAAAAGCATATTAGGGAAGAGGTCCTTGCTCATGAGAGGTCACAGTCTATCTCACTTGCACTGTTAAACAGTGCAAGTGAATGCAAGTGAGATAAGAGAAAATTAGATGACAAGAGAAAAAGACTGGTCTGTTCCACTGTACTAGCTGTGACATGAGAACAAGGATGCACTCCATTTTCAATGCATGTTAAAATAGTTAGTTGGTGGTCTTATGTCATGAACCCAAAATTAAAGGTACTATGAACAAATTATTAAAGATTGGATATATCACCATTTTGGTTTGGATGTAATGCCACTAGGGGCACTAGGTTAGAGGCAGGGCACTAGGTACTAGGGTCACTATGGCCAGAGAGCAGAAAGAGAGGTGGAAAAGAATTATAAAAGTAAACACTTAAATTATGGTGTCTTTAGAGTGGACACAACCATTCAGGGACTTTAAATATATAGTACTCATCTGTTACTGCTTTTTGGATGACAAAGACATTCTTCACTGTCAGTTTTCCCTACTACAGTAAATTATCTGATACATATTTTTACAATAATACATCTTTAACAAGATTTGAGTTAGTCTGGTGTTATTTATCTATCTGTATCAATGCGCTTAAGAGTGCTTTTTACTTCATGTTGGTAGCTATTTATTAATGAACTGCAGCAGGGACAGCTCTTGTGGTCTGATGTCCCTGTAAAGAAGAAGATTTCTATTTTCATTAATGTTCACTTGGGTCTCCTTGAGTTCAGGCATGCATAGAGGTTACAACAAAGTCTAACATTTTACACTGCCTGGATCCATTTTGACAGTGTTATTTGTATGTGTAACCTTACGTCACTCATGAGCACTGTAAGGACCCCTCTAATTACTGCAGATCCCATTCCCATATATAAGAGTGGGCTAACACCATCTGATTATAGCATTACTTCCCACAGTCAGGCTTGATAAGTAGCCCAGCCATGACATCACATACATTTTATGAAGACAGCAATGTGCTCTATACAGGAATGCAGGCTGTATGTATGATATGAGGCTTAATAAATAGCCTTGGTAAGTAATCTAATGGTGATCATGTGTAAACAGCATATAGTGGGGCTAATAGTGTTGATAAATAGCTCCCTTAGACTCTATTACTATGTAATATGTGAAACAAACATAAGGCTCTTTTGAACATAATATGAATGCTCCATTACTGAAACAAGGTGAGCTCACTTAGGGGGACATTTACTAAGCAGTGATAAGAGCGGATAAGTGAGCCAGTGGAGAAGTGCCCATGGCAACCAATCAGCACTGAAGTAACATCTATAATTTGCATACTATAAAATTATACAGAGCTGCTGATTGGTTGATGGGGCAACTTCTCCACTGGCTCACTTCTCCACTCTTATCACTGCTTAGTAAATGTCCCCTTTTGAAAGGTACTAACATTATCAATAATTTTTATTAACACGGATACATACAGTACATCTGATACTTTTGCCTACAGGTTAAAGATAATGATGGAAGAAATCACTGTTGCAGGAAGCTTCTCTCTTTAGAAAAATACCTATAAATAGGTATTGGGTGCTGGACTGAGGAGCAGGAAGTCACAGTTTCAAAGTACAGTACTAATCAGAAGGATTGGGATTGGTGGGAGTTAATTGAATGCACTCAAATAATTTGCCATACTACAGTGCAAGCAAGCAAGAGCACACTTTTTGGAGCTGAAACACTGTTACGCACACCAGTGCTAACAGGAGTATACCGGTGTATGAACAGAGAGGGAAGCGAAGCAACGAACTCACAGACAGTATAACATAACATACACAGGAGGTGATGGAATAACTAATAAACACAAAGTGAACGGAGAAGCCCAAAGGCTCAGGAATTGGGTGTCTCCCTAGTGTCAGGAATGCTCAGATGGAATAGAGCGGACAATGAAGCGATGTCTAGTGATTTAACATGTGGAGCACCTGAAATGATGTTGCTAAGAGCAACAGAAAAAACCCCAAAGGGTTACCAACGGGTGTGGGAATAAACTCCTTGGTCAGAGATAGAAATATAGACACAAGGAGAGTATCCACAATCCTAACCCCCACTTGCAGGGCACAGGTTCAGCTTACTGCCACTAAACTGACACCTGGACGCCCTGCACAGTGAGGGAGGATTAAGCAAGCAGGTCTGAGAGTACAGCCGCAAACCTGCTGGGTTCACAGAATAGCAAAAGAACCCCAGCAGGTCAAACAACTGACTCCAGTCTTACTGCTAGGTCCGGATTGGCAGAATGAAGTACCGAATCCCAAGGCCTATTCGCAGTAAGCAACAAGTAAATACAAAGTCACACAGTACTAGCTAACTCTCTGGAGCTGACTAACCAACAAAGATTCAGCAGCATTTGCCTAGCCTGAGAGGATGGTTTATATAGCAGGTGCTGTCCACGCCCCACTCAGACCTCACAGACTGTGAGCACAAAACCAGTGCCGGATTCCCTGCCGTGCACAGAGCCTGTAACCACTACACAGTAAAAACCCGGACCGGAGTATCAGCTGCGTTCAGGTTACTTCGCTAACACTTGCCTCCCGGTTGCCATGGCGACGTGGCAGCACAGAGCAGGAGATCCTAACAAACACTGGTGGTTGGGATGCTGGCGGTCAGTATTTTCAGCATTCTGATTGTTAGAATCCCGACTACCCCCACAACCCCTTAACCGTAACCCTCAGTTCTCGCAACCTAAACCTAATCCTGCCCCTTGCAGCCTAAACCTAACCCCCCCCCTTCCTGCAGCCTAACCCTAGCCCTCCCCCCACAGCCTAAACCTATCGCCCCCACGGCTTACCTCTCCGGTTGCCCGGCAGTCCGTCCATTGGGATCCCGGTTGTCAGGATGCCAACGCCGGCATTGTGATCCTATTAGGGATGCCGGCGCCAGCATTCTGATCCATGTCCAGCATCAGTATTTTGACAGCCAGGATCCCAATCATCTGGATCATGACCAGATCCCTCTACCACAGCAAGGTGAGGTTAATCAGATGAGAGCCTATGCTAACAATTTATGTGCTTACTTATAAATCTGAGAGACAATCCATTTCTATCCTACAATTTCCTTTACCCATAACTGAGCCAAGGAAAATATATGCATCCGGGAATCCACGATTTATAACACAATTCATATGCCATTAAAAAGCAAAACACTTTCTAACATTTAAAATGGTGGGTTAATGTTTTCTAAACAATATATAACACTGACACGCAAACGTTATGGGATCATCAAACAGAAGCAGCTGCACATACAGTAGTTATCAAATTATCCATCAAGTAAGCATATTTAAATAAGAGAATGTGCAATATTCAAATGTATACACATTGTAAAGCATGAAATGCACTGTGTTTACTAGTTCCGTAAACATGCAGCTCACAGACAGCAATGACCTATTTAACCAGTACACCATCCACTAGTCAGCTACTGTACATTAAAGTACATTTATATTGGTATTCTGTTTCTCTGGGAATTGGATGATTTTAGACTCTTGTCATTCTTCAATATATTTTTTCATATTTTATTACAGAATTTATAAATTCTGTTCTGTATAAAAAATTATTTTATTCATTTTGAATATCACATTTTTTCCAATGTGGTTAGTCTAGGAATGTTAGATTGTGTGCTTCATTTGGAGAGGAAATAAGTCTGACTGCTTTAGCCTTGAGGGCTACTGGGGATTGTATTTGATCTGGACACAGGGTCTATGCACAAATTACTCTTCACAAAATGAAACAAAGTTAATCTTCAGCTAGTCTTTATGCTGCTTCCTTGCACCTTTTAAATCAATCATTTAGGGCTGAAACTAGACTGTTAGCTGTATTGGAAAGAAATCATTTCAGTCCCAATGACAGAGTAATTATCGGGTGCACATAGCTTTCAGCTAAACAAGGAAAATACGAATTCTGTTTTGCAGGTATAGAAAAGATACAATATTTGGAATCCCATGCAATCTGTTGTGATACTGGAAAATACTATCTAATGCTAAACATGTCTAAATAGATGTTGGTACTTTCACATATTATTTATATAATGACAATACTTAAAATGTATTTTTATTAAAAATAACAGTAATGTATTTAGTTTAGGAACCTTTAACATTTTGATTGTGTGTAGTGCTTTGTGTTAGGATTGTGACATTTGAAAGTTATCAAATAATAGATAAATTAAAATATTAAATGAATACAATACCAGTTCCAATATCTAAACTAATATCCTTACCAGGGGCTTATTGACAGTCAAAAGTGCCTGTGTGCAGCGGGTCCCCCCCAACTATGGAGGCCAATCCTGGGATTGGGATTGGTGGGATCAAAGGATTTTAGCCCAAAAACTTTGGAGTTTGAATCCTGGAACTGTGCGAGACTATTACAGCGCACATGCCCAGATTTGTTTTCAGCCGGGCATCGCTGAACACTCGGCTCAGATGCTGCCGCGGACCCAGACAGCTGTGCAGCTGCGTGTGATGTCAGAGGTCACACTGCATAGCCCCACACCAGCCCTCCATTTCAATAGCCGTGCTCGCCTTCGTAAGCAGAGGCCTGTCCGCTGAGTGAGAGCCGTGCCCTCATGGTGACAATGAGTGACACTGTCACTGTGTCATACTGTCTGAGTATTGCCTTCTGGCTGTGGCCAGAGTGGGACTGTCACTGATCTCAATGCTCTGTGAGTGACTTGGGGGACTGGGACTCACGATTCGCCACTGGGTACCTGTGCTGCTGTGCCAGTGAGTGCCTGGGCTGGCCCTGCTGCACTCTGCTCTGAGTGGCTGCTAAGAGAACTGTCAGTAACTAAAGCTGCATGGGGCTGCCTGTGTGTGCTGCTGCAGAGGACTAGTGCTGTTCTTTAATATTGTGGTGGGTGAGTCTATTGAATGTGAATCTATAGAGTTGTGAGTCTATTGAATGTTGTTTCTTAGTGTGAAACCAGGCAAACTGATAGGGCCAAGACACTTATTTTATTCTTGTGGGGGGGCTATATATTCATTTATCAACTCAATCCCGGATATCCAGGGAATCCCGGGACTGAGATTTTTTTTCAATCCCGAATCCTGGGATTGAAAAAATGAGGCAGGATTGGCTTCCCTACCCCCAGCCCTCTGTGTCTGGTGCCATCTTCCCAGTAATATTTGGGAATATTGCGCATTTGCAGAAGTTAGCCTAAGTTCTGGCACAGTGCTGGGGTCTTTGCTTGAAATGCATGGTGCCATCTTTCTAACTGAGATGGTGCCAAATGCAAAGAGATTCACTTGCCAGCAGAAGTGTTAAGTAGTATCTTGGTGTGGGGTGTGTGCTGCAGAGACCACCTGGGCCCAGGATCCGACGTGCAGCACTAAGCCTGCACCCATTATAGATAGGTCTATAATTCTTTTTAAACCCAAACATATCTGTTTACTGAAAAGTATCTGTGACTATTCTCCATGTACTAAAATGTTCCTACTGTATGATCAGTACACATATTTCCATGAAAATAGCTTTGCCAGGTACAGATATCTACCAGTACATTGGAGCATAGAAAGCAAAGAAAGTAGGTTTAAGGAGGTTTTACTAGAAATACTGAGCACAGATCTCTTTAATTATTATACTTGTAATTTATGGAAGTTCTGGGACTAATTTAAACTAGACAAACTACATTTTTTCTGTATCATTTTTACATCTCTGCAATTAAAGCGATTAGTTTGCAATGTTTTATGTGAGGCATCATAAAAAATACATATACTTTTGTTAAACAAATACTTCAGACAAAGTAATAATTTTACTGTTCTAAATCATATTAAAAAAAATTAGGTACTTTATTACAGATGCATGCATCTACTTTGTTGAATGGGGCTGCCATCACTGCAGAAATGTGTTATTAATAAGAATATACTGTAAGAAATTGGATGACAGTAGAAATGGTAGGTTTATTAACTATTTTTAAACATCACAGATTAACAGATGTAAAATTGTTTGTGTGTCCTGCCCGCATCCTTACTGCTAACTATCCTTTCCCACCAACCCCCCCACCGTGTGTTCATCCCAGTGCCTCATTTCCCCCTTGGCAGATGGTACTCCTATCCAAAATCTGTCCCATCTCCCTCACAGTGGGAGACATTGAGGTACTTGCCCCAGACCTCACACAATTATTATGTAAATATTTTTACATTTATTGTAAAAACTTGACAGTGGTGCACTAAAAGAATAATACTATATTACTGAAAAAAAAGTTAGATTCATTCACATCAAATTAAACCAGGTTTGAAATAGATGTAGACTGCAGCTCTTTGTGAAGTGCTCAACCACAGCCTTAACTAGAGTGGTAGTGCCGGTGCACCCACAGAGATCACAGATGCCCTGTGGGTGGAGAACAAGCTGAGACAGCGCTCTCAGTCAAAGATTGGGAGTGGGTGCAGCTTGTTATTAATGTAAAAAAGATATACATATGTTATTAATATAAAAAATATATACATATGTTATTAATATAAAAAAGATATACATATGTTATTAATAAAGAAATGATGATGAGTAGTAATGCGAAGGAGGAATAATGATGATAATGAGGAGAAGGCAGAATGTTAATGATGATGAGAGGAAGAGGAATGATGATGAGGAGGGGCTCTACTGTGGAGTTATATGTATAATGTAATTTACTGTGATATAATGTGTATAAGGGGCTCTAATGTGGCATAATGTGTATAAGGGGTACTACTTGGTGTGATGTATATAAGGGGCTTTACTGTGGCATATTGTGTATAATGAGTACTATTGTGTGGCATAGTGTGGATAATGGAATCTGCTGTGTGGTGTATTGTATATAAGGGGCTCTGCTGTGTGGCATAGTGTGTAGAAAGGGTACTATTGTGTGGTGTAATGTGAATAATGACCACTACTGTGTGGTGTTATGTGAATTGTCATAACATGGCTGCCAGCCACCTCATCACAGTGCATTTTTTTCAAGCCTGTTTCTGCATTTCAGTGTGTAAGTGCAGGGGGTGGGAAATAACTGTGCCTCCCCCTATGCAGTGCACTTCTGGCGTGCTTAAAGGAACTGTGCTTTGAACATTTAAATGACATTATATTGATTAAAATATGTCATTTTACTGTTTGTAATATGTAAGCACTGCTCTGGATAATAGTTCCTTTGTTTATGTAGCAGCTTTGACTGCAGAACTAGCGGTGTAATGATTATGGGGGTCATTCTGAGTTGATAACAGCCAGCAACTTCTTGCTGCTGCTGCGATCAACTAATCCCCGCCTATGGGGGAGTGTATTTTAGCATAGCAGGGCTGCGATCACTTGTGCAGCCCTGCTATGCTTAAAATTTTTCCTGCTAAACAAGTCCAGCCCTGAAGCTACTTACCCAGTGTGATGGATCCAGCGATGAAGGTCCCGGTCCTGACATCAGACATCCGCCCTCCGTTTGCCTGGACACGCCTGCGTTCTTCTTACCACTCCCCGAAAATGGCTTCCAACGGTGAGTATCCGCCCCGGACCGCCTCTCCGCTATCAATCTTCTCTCCATCCAGCGCTGCGTCTTTTCTACACGCTAGGCGCTCCGTTGCCTGGTGACATCTGTCACCGGGCAAAAAGCGCGTGCGCAATGCGCATGCCACGCATGCGCAGTTCTGACCCGTTCGCACTGCAGCGAACAACCGCTGCGTGCAAACGGGTCAGAATGACCCCCTATGTTGTATAAAATGTGTGTAACTGTGTCCCTTTATCTGTGATGCTGAAGTACTCCATACAGGAAGTTTCAGACTGTTAGTACCCTGCCCCCCTTCTCCTTCCCACACAGGAAGCCATGATCAGCTCATCTCTGACATCACAAATGATTACATGAAGTTATATGACTCATTCTATGGCCCAGGGAAGCCAACCCTCCTTATTGACATGAATAAGTGTGCTTTGTTCTCGAGTGGTCTCTACTTGACAGCCATGCACCAAAATCCTTAGAGGGAGTGAAGTAAACAGAATCTCTAACTGTTCTGTAGCCAGCCCCTTCATTCCAATCGCTCAATAGCAGGCCTCAGTGGTGTCACCTTACTGGAGGATAATCAAGAGGTTTTAAAATGGCAAACTGAAGTTTTTTTTAAGGTAGTTCATTGTAGTTCCTAGCTTGAGAGGCAGGACGTGTGCAAAGCTGGGCCAGGAAATGTGAGATCCTGCCAGCCTGGCAACTGCAGACCTTGCTGTAAGGAGAAGGTCCAGTGAAAGATATGCAGCCAAGTACTTTCTCAGGAGCTTTCCCAGGGTTAGTGTGCTGGCTGGAGCTGGGGTACTTTTTACTGGAGCGCCCTACTATATGTGAGCAGAGCACACATTCAGGACATATTCAGATAACTCCCTTGCAATCGCTATACGATCGCACTTAACTGGGCCTGTAATTGCATTGCCGCTTTAGTGCACATGCAGTGCAGACGCAGCACATGCGCAGTCATCCAATAATCGGTCAATTTGTGATTTTGCAACTGAACCTGAATAAGTCCCATAGTGCGGTGATGGTTTACATGTACTACTAGTGTATATGTACTGAAGGTGCTTATGTACTTTGCTATTGCATACTTCTGTGTGAAGCATAGGGACTCATAAAGGAACTGGGTGGTTGGTAATGGGCAATAGGAGAGATTTACACACACACACACACACACACACACACACACACACACACACACACACACACACACCTGGCATGCTTACATGAATAACAGACACTACTGTACTATAGATATGGTATAAAGATATAAAACCACACAATTGTGTAATAAGCCTAGGTATAACAGCCTGGGATTTAGTTTAACCAATCCCCTTAAAACAATAATTAAAATAGAAAATCGTAAACCACTTACATGTAACCTTAATAAATATTTTCAAAAGTTACACACACATTCAGAAAGTGGTTAAATAGGTGTACTTTGTTTGAGGAACCTTGATGTACTGTAGATCATCACCTTCAAAAACCTCCAATGTGGTCAATAGCACAATTGTGTAAGCTCATATGACGTAGGTAGGGTGCAGATTGAATATTTCACTTCATTCATGATACAATCTTTCCTCTTAGGGTACATGAACCTGAAAAGAGAAAAAGGCAGTATTGCAACACTGTGATAAAAAGAACAATTTTATATCACATTGTACTCACATTTTATAAAAAGTTACAAGCTCATCAATAAAAATTTTGGACCTTCCCTGTATAGGCAGTTTCTGGTTAAGGGTCACCTCTTAAATCATCTGAATGTAGGAATAAAAACCCACAAGTCATGGAAACCAGTGGTATCAGTCCAGCAAAGTGTCCATGAAGAGCAGATAAACCCCAATCAAAGTCTCCACATGTTCTAAAATGTGCAGATTTAGATTTGGGAGGTGCATATCCAAACTTAAATATAAATTGCAGTGTAATCATAAAGGTGTCAAGTGTTTGTGTACTACATGATAAAGCAGCCAGTATATACCCTGCATGCAGAATAACTAAATATATTTGCACCCTTTGAATTGTGGCATGGTTCATCCAGGTGCACAGATACTTGATTTTTGTTTCTTCACTCCCACCTCAGAATCAGGGCCATAGTGTGACACTGTTTAAAAAATAAATAAAAAAAGGTGAGCTGGCGTCTGAAGGGTTACCTCTTCTGTCTTGGTACATATTACTTTTTATATGATCAGTTTCCTTGTGGTGGTTACAGTGTAAAAGTGAATATTTCTATTTCCCTAGTGAAGGGTTAAAACATGCTATATGAACTCTTATGTGTTTGCATGGATGCGTGCTGCCCTGTGCTAGGTGCCTTTGTCTCTCATACAGATACCAGGCCTGTGTGGGTCTGGCATCCAAGGTCAGTTCCATACCAGATGAAACTTGTTCTTTCTACCCAAATATACTGTGTTACAAAAACTTTGTTAAATGTTTGAGAAACTTGTAGAAAACCCATATATGGACATCCGCCTTTTTCTGTTCTGCCTGGTAACTATTAACGAACCAATGGGAGTGTAACGACATGTCAGTTACACCCATATGCATTGTCATATATACTTTTGTTAACTTCATAATAAACAGTGTGAATTTTTACTGCTTGTGTTGTGCATGTACCTTGTGGTTAAAAGCTTACACTCCAGACGTCTAAGAGGCCATCACATCGAGGGTTAAAGAATATAAGGGCAAATCCTTTCAGCTGGGGGCTATGTCCGGAATTCAGTGATCGTCCCTGAATGGTAAGATAGAGAATTTATTGTCTGTCTTTGCCATACAGGATTGCGGTCATACACTGAAGCTGAATCCGTGTCAGTGTTCCGGGAACACGTGACAAGGTAATATTTAAGTCCGGGACTTAATATTACGAAGTTTTATGTAAAAGCATAAAACAGGTATCAGGGATACCATAAAATCTTTAATGTCTGGGACTTAAAGATACGTCTGAGAAAGGACCCGGGGTCCAAGCGCAATTCTCCAAAGACGTCAGTATCTGGGATACTTAAAAAAAAATAGACCTGGGAGTCTATACGTAACGTAGAGAATACCTCGATTTGATCGTCTATATTCTTGTATGTTTGTAGTGAGATAAGTTCTTATATTTGGTCCAGACGGCTGGTAAGTTTTCGTCTGCCAGATATCTTTACTCAAACACTTTTCTTGCTTCCTGTCTAAAACGCTGTATTTTTCTGACATCTTGTACGAATGGTAAGTATCGTACCGTCAAAAGATTTCATGTTCTCACTATACAGATAATATTGTGATATTGTCAATGACTAATTAACTGGTTAGCTGATGCATGTATAGTAGAGTTGTAAATTTTAGATATTTTCCTTTAAAGTTGTACTGTTGATTTATATTACTGTCTGACAATGGGCTCTAGTCAGAGTAAAAAACTACATATCCCCCGCCCCTCCCTGGTGAGACATGCAAGATGTATGTCGCCCGCAACTCTACCTCAGAGTATTACTTAGTTAACCCATGGGTGGATAATTTAGCGGGATGGACAGAGAAAGCAGGACAGGACCCATTCCTACGGGAAGGCAGTAATTACCCTTTCTATATGGAGATTTAAGAAAAAATGTCAGTTTAGCACAGAAGCGAAACTGCAGAGAACTGTAAATCTTTTAAATCCCTCTCGCCTCCCCCCCTTGCATTCCAATGTATCCTGCGCTTGAGGACACAGATCTCTTGGCAGCAGTAACCCTTTCACACCAAATGGGATTGCCTCCAGCTCCACTGCTGGAGAGTGCGTCCACTAGCTCTATCCCTAACGCACCAATAACCCAGAGTTTAGATAATAGTAAAACACTGTCCCAAGCCCACTATTACCCTCGATGGCTGTATATCTTATTTGCGCAAAGCTTGCAAAGGACGCAGCTATACACATATGAAGGAAGGCTTTTTTGCCTGTGCTTTTTTTTTTTGCCTGTCGCTGTGGCTTGTAAACAGAAACCTTCATAGTCTGTTACTGCGTTTTGGAAAAGGTTTAAGGACTGCTGGACAGATGACGCTGGCTTACCTTTGCTTAACTCAGAAAGCTTACTCACTTCCCCACTCACTCATAACTATCAGAACTCCAGACGCTTTGACAGACAGAACCAACCCCGCAGTCAGGGAAGATTCCAAAGACCCCGCGCACTGACGGGGCCCGGAGGAGGGTATCCCAGCCTTTATTCAACTCTCCCGTCATAGTAAAGATTCACCTCTGCTGCCACTTATTATAAATGGAAGTAAAATTCCCTTTTTAGTGGACAGCGGTGCAACAACCAGTGTTTTGTGTTCTGACCTATGCAGTATCCCCTCTCACCAGAAAAGATAGAAGGTCTCCGCCCCATGATACAGCAATTCTTACAACAGGGTATTCTCAGACATATTGTATCACCATACTGTACTCCTGTGAACCCTGTTGCCAAAGCTGATGGCAGTATAAGATTTGTACAGAATCTCAGAGCGATCAATCAGCCAATTGTCCCAATTGCACCAATTGTTCCAGATGTAAACTCACTCATTTCTGCAATCCCTGCAGATGCTGCGTTCTTCTCTGTAATTGATTTGAAGAATGCCTTTTTTCAGCATACCTGTAGATTCACAGACACAATTACTTTTTGCCTTTTCTTTTGAGGGTAAACAACTTACCTGGTGCAGATTATTGACGCACCTGTTGTCTCTAGGCCACATTGGGGCCCTGGCAACCTCACCATGGTTCAGTCCTGCTACAGTATGCAGATGATCTGCTGCTCTGTAGTAAAACTGAGGAGGCCTGCCGAGAGGATGGTGTTTCATTACTAAACTGGCTTTGTGAATGTGGACACAAGGTGTCCAAAATAAAAATGCAATGGTGTAAAAAGCATGTTGATTACTTAGGTTTTGTGCTCACTCAGGGAGAGAGGAAAATCAGTCCACAACGCATACAGTCTGTATTGGGCCTGGTCACCCCAACTACCCAGAAGGAACTACTGTCCTTCCTGGGTATGGTAAATTACTGCAGACAGTGGATATCTGATTGCTCTTATTATGATAACATTTTGAGACAAGCCACACTGAAGGACAAACCTAAAACTGTACAATGGTCACAAGAAATGTTAACTGCATATGAAAGTTTAAAATGTATGTTGATAAAAAGTCCGGCACTTGGCCTCCCCAATTATGTGCTACCTTTCCATCTATATGCAAGGGACAATTGTAAAACCATGGCGGGGGTGCTCACACAGTTTCATGGAGGGAAGTTGCGCCCCGTGGCATTTTTTTCCAAAGTCATGCCAGTGTCTGTGCAAGGTATGCCTGCCTGCCTCAGGGCTTTGGCAGCCTGTGCAATGGTTGCAGAAATGGCCACTACCCTCACTTTGGGCCACATCACAGTACTCCACACCACACATGATGTCCTGGCAATACTTAAAGGCTTACACACACAGCACATGTCAGCACAACGCCTTAGTGGATATGAAGTACTCCTTTTGAGTAACCCTACCCTTACCATTAAGTACACTGCTAGTTCTTCTGGCCCTGCACCCATTCTCAATGCCCTTTTAGGCTTGAAAGGTCCCGAGGATGAACCACCCGACCTACATGACTGTGCTGCTTCCATTGAAGCTGAAACTTCTCCCAGACTTGACATGTCTCCCGTTCCCATACCAGGCGCAGACATAGTTTTTGTTGACGGCTCCTGTAGTGGGCCCAATGACAATACATACCAGGCTGGCTATGCCATTGTCACCCTCCCTGATACTGTGTTGGAAACCCTACCAATACCTTATCAGTCCGCGCAAGCTGCAGAACTCATTGCACTCACTAGAGCATGTCCCTCCCTTGACAACGTCCATCTGCTCACTCAACTTCAAGCTGCTGCGACTAATACTGATCTCTCCGACTGGACTTACCCAATTCTGCAGAAAAAATCCTAAATCAGGATTAATCTGCAAAGAGGGGAAACCCTGTATACCCCAGTCCAGTGCCCCTTTGCTCGTTGCCCAGTGCCGTGGTGTTGGTCACCGTGGTGAAGCCACAACACTCCTCCTACTAACCAATGATTTTTATGTTACTAATGCCAAATCACTTGTGGACCAGTATGTTAGCAGATGCATCACTTGCCTCAGGAACAACCCTAATAAAGCTAAACACCAGCATCTTGAATACCCCACAAAAAACTCTAGGATACTCACCCTTTGAAATACTAATGGGTAGACCCTTTTCCTACACCCTGGGCTAAGAAACCACTAGTAATACAGGAAGGAGATCTAGAACTCATCAGGGAAGAGTATGTCAGGTCCCTGATAACAAAACTGAATGAAATTGAACATGAGGTTGTTTGTAAAAACCCTTTGAATCCACAGGAACCTACACACCCCTTTAAAGTCGGGGACAGAGTCGTGGTGAAGGTGCTCCCCAGGAACAAGAGCCCAGGAGACTTCACCTATGGTCCAGAGACAGAGGTCGTAGCAGTTACCCGAACAGCAGTCCTGACAGAGGAAAGTCCTGCCTGGATCCATGCATCCCGAGTAAAAAAGGTTCCTAGACCAGACCTAGAGAGGGAAGCAAGTGATTCCAGTGAGGTACGAACCGGGGCAGACAGCCCTGACCTCCCACCTAGCGAAGAAAGAAGAACAGAAGAAGATGAAGAACCTGCCCCCTATCTCTATCCTGGGGACTATCTCGATAGCCCTACTGGCCCTCATTCACCTCACAATATGTGAAGTCGACATCACACAAACAGATGGGGTCCCCACCTTGTGGTACAATTCCTCCAATACACACGTAGCCACATACATCCTTGATTATTTCATGTTCCCTAAACTTGCTGACAACAAACACAATAAAAGCAACTGTTATGTCTGTGGCAAATCTAGGCCCCACCTAGGTACAGTGCCCCTTAATATACCCCTAGAACAGGAAAATTGTTTTTTTCAGCCTTTTTAATGATCACCGATGACCCCACTCCTCCCTCTAATACTCCTGCTAATCGAAAGAAAAGAGCACTCCCAGGAGGTAGCTTTGACCCCCACGTTTGCATTGATGCTATAGGGGTCCCAAGAGGTGTTCCAAATGAGTTCAAAGCTAGAGATGAGGTGGCTGCGGGTTTTGAGTCATTGTTTCCTATAGTAACTGTAAATAAAAACGTAGCCTGGATTAATTATATATATTATAATCAACAAAGATTTGTTAATGATACCAAAGATGCTCTTAAAGGTATAGCTGAACAGCTAGAAGCCACTTCCCAAATGACATTCCAAAATAGAATGGCCCTTGACATGATCCTAGCAGAAAAAGGCGGTACATGTGTTTACATTAGTAAGGTGGAAGGCTGTTGTACATATATTCCTGACAACACTGGTCCCAATGGTAAGGTTACTTTAGCCATAAACAAGTTAGAAACCTTATCCATAGAACTTAAGAAAAATTCAGGTATTGATAACCCATGGAGCCAATATTTTGGGTGGTTTGAAAATTGGAAACAGGCTCTTGTGCAAATAAGCATATTCATACTTGTAACTTTAATTCTTGTAGGCATTATAGTTTATTGTGTAATTCCCTGTGGAAAGAAACTTACCTCCAAAGGCATTGATAAGGCCCTGATGTATTATGATATAACCACCAGTCCTGTCACCTCCTCTGATAGTGAGGGACCCGACGATTATGTCCAATATCTCAAGAACTGGAGGAACAAGAAAGGAGCCTCACTCAAGAATCATGTCATATAATAATCATGATTCTAAGAGGGGATTGAAGGGTTACCTCTTCTGTCTTGGTACATATTACTTTTTATATGATCAGTTTCCTTGTGGTGGTTACAGTGTAAAAGTGAATATTTCTATTTCCCTAGTGAAGGGTTAAAACATGCTATATGAACTCTTATGTGTTTGCATGGATGCGTGCTGCCCTGTGCTAGGTGCCTTTGTCTCTCATACAGATACCAGGCCTGTGTGGGTCTGGCATCCAAGGTCAGTTCCATACCAGATGAAACTTGTTCTTTCTACCCAAATATACTGTGTTACAAAAACTTTGTTAAATGTTTGAGAAACTTGTAGAAAACCCATATATGGACATCCGCCTTTTTCTGTTCTGCCTGGTAACTATTAACGAACCAATGGGAGTGTAACGACATGTCAGTTACACCCATATGCATTGTCATATATACTTTTGTTAACTTCATAATAAACAGTGTGAATTTTTACTGCTTGTGTTGTGCATGTACCTTGTGGTTAAAAGCTTACACTCCAGACGTCTAAGAGGCCATCACATCGAGGGTTAAAGAATATAAGGGCAAATCCTTTCAGCGTCTACAAAATCTTCCATGTTCTTCAAGATCCACAGTCTACAATTAAGCTAAAGTCACAAACAAGTTCTAGCACTATATCATATATATATATATATATATATATATATATAATGTCCCAAAAGCAGCACTCCAATAAAGAGGACAACTGAGAGAGGAGACAAGAAGTCCAAAAAAGTCCTTTATTTAGAGTGCCCCCTTTGGGGCATTAGACTTGGGCAGCTTATTTAGATGGCACAGCACAGCACCTTTTTAGGAACCACTGAGTGATGGCATTGGTTTTATATATGTGTATGTGTGTGTATGTGTATATATATATATATATATATATATATATATACACACACAGAACGTGTGTGTGTGTGTGTAGCTTAAAACTAAGCCCTTCTGAAAATCAGGGTTCTCAAGATTTTACATTGCTCGTATTCCAAATTGAGGCAAAACCTCATCATCCCAGCATCGGGTTTAACTATCATTTTTCAAACACAGCCTGTATCATGGCAAGTACTGTAGGAGATGATTGGCTGGTACTTTATCTCTGCCCACTTTATCTCTTTCTCCAAAGCTTAGTACATATACTCAGGGCCGGCAACAGGAGGGGTCAAAGGAGACACCTGTACCAGGCCCCAAGGATCAGAGGGACCCCAATGTTACAGGCAGTTACGGGACATGGCAGCAGCACCACTGGCCAAGTTCCTGTGCCAGCCTCTTCTGGTGGGGTGTGAGGTGAGTCTCTCCCCAGGATAAGAGTGTATTGGTGAGGGCTTTGGGATGGGATGAGGTAACTGGGAAACAAAGACTGTAGGGTATGTGAGGGAGGAAGGAGAGGTAAACATATTTACATATGTGTATAAATATATTTATATATAAAAAGTAGTTTCTTATATAGCGCAGCGAACTCCATTTCACTTATATATCTATTATATATATATATATATATATATATATAAAGGCAACAGGTAGGTGACACTCCTCAGACTTTTAACAAAGTTGACATAGCTCAGAGAGATGTTTCCAACGTTTCATTTATTGGAACATTTTGTCAAGCAATAAAGAAACAATACAAAAAGTGCTTACCTAAATAGTGTCTCACCATGCTTCTACGCTGACTGTTGGGATCTGGTTGCTAGGTTTTCATCACCATAGTGACCAATACACCCATACATACATACATGGCGTCCTGCATAACAAACATAGGTGGCTGTGAACAGTATATCTGACCTCTTATCTATTAGAATATGGAAATAAATGGGGCAAAATCACTAAGTAAGCGGTATACCTATTTATATATACTGAACAATAGTTTAAATAGTATCACTAAGAAGAATATGCATGCTGGCCAGGAAAAGGAAAACTGTACTAGAATAACCTAATTGTCAAAAAACTATTTAACAACAATTGTTCATTAAGTCCATAAGGTTGCAGTGTTTGCAATGTATGGATACTTTTGGCCTCCTTTCTAAGTAGGATATTACCTCTATTGCCACCCCTAATTGCAGCTGGCACATGGTCGATCATTTTATATTTGAGACTAGCCAAACTGTGGCCCATCAGTTTAAAGTGCCTTGCTACAGGCTGTTCTTCATCTTTGCCTTCCAAGGCATGGCGAATAGGGGTGTAGTACGGGTGACCAGCGGTCTCCTGACCGCCGGTCACCTTACCGACGCCGGGATCCCGGCAGCATACCGACGCCGGGATCCCGGCGGGGAGGGGCGAGTGCAGCAAGCCCCTTGCGGGCTCGCTGCGCTCGCCGGCGACCTGCGGTCGCCATGGGTTCTATTCCCACTCTATGGGTGTCGTGGACACCCACGAGTGGAAATAGTCCCTGTTGGTCGGCATGCCGTCCATCGGGATAGTGAGCCGTCGGGCTCACGGAGGAGGTCATGTGACTGTCGGTCAGCCGACCGGCGGTCACATGACTACCACCCGGCGAATAGACATCCTGTGGGTTGCCATCCGATCTTTAATTGGCAGGTGGTTTTGTTCACATATAAGAATCCACGCAGACACTTGATGTAATAAACTGCATATTTTGAAGTGCGGGTAAGGGGATATTGAATCCTGTATTTTTTACCAGACCTTGGATGTGTGAAACTGTCACCTATGTCAAGATATCTACAGGTGACACAACCCAGGCATCTATAATTGCCCGCTTTCCTGCTCAAAAAGTGTACTGGCAATACAGGTTTGAGATTAGTTACAGTATATCATTCCGAACCACCAGATTTTTCAGGTTTTTTCCTCTTCTATGTCCAATCATCAACCTCTTTTCTTTCAAAGCTGGTAAAGTAGGGTCCGAATTCAATAGTGGCCAAAAAGTTTCAGCTACTTTGTCAATATCTTTGCTGGCAGTAGAGAAATCAGTTATCCAAATCAATGAATTTGGGGCTTCCTTTTTGGTTGTTGTATGTAACAATTGATTTCTGGGAATCGCTCATGCATTGTCCCCTGTTTTTTTCAAGGCTACTGGAGTGTAGCCTCTGACAATGAACTTTAACATTACTAAATCCATTTGTTTTTTGGCTTCTCCGATATCACTACAGATCCTCAATACTCTCAAAAACTGAGAGAATGGTAACCTCCATTTTAATGGTTCGAGGTGATGACTGTTTGCTAAGAGAAGTGTATTTCTGTTGGTGTCTTTATGATATACTGTAGTGAAAAACTGGCTATTGATGAGGGAAATTGACTCATCTAGATAATGAATAGTTGAGTTACTGATAGCATATGTAAATTTGATGCAGTCATCTGCGGAGTTAATATACTCCATTGTTGAAATAAATGGTCTCAGACCCAGACCATAAAATTAAAAGGTGAAAAAAGGTGAAATTTACCGACAACTAGAAGATCTCAACGTGTATGGGCAGTTACAACAGGATCCAACTGTGATGTTCAAAAAGGAACTTGAAAAATTGCTGGCAACAGCAGTAACTAACAACATAATTTCACAAAAAATATGTAACTTTCTAATAATGGATTTTCCAGTGGTGCCGTTACTTTACACGTTACCCAAATTGCACAAGAACTCTAGTGCTCCTCCCAGCAGGCAAATAATTTCATCCAGAAATTCTCTTTATTCATCTCCAAATATTTGGACTTTTACCTACAACCTGTGGTGCAGGGTGAACGGTCATTCCTGAAGGACACAACCTCTTTCATCATCAAATTATCAGAGCATCTTCCCTTACGATGCAGCTATTGGATGTGTATGATTGACATAGTCAGTTTGTATACCAGCATCCCGCATGGGAGAGGACTGGAAGCTATTAGACAACTGTTAACCAATAATCCAAGATATCAAGGCCCTCATATTGATTGATTTCTTTCTATCCTTACTCTAGTTAACCCTTACTCGAAATTATTTTTTATTTAATTGGAATTTTTTCATCCAGAAGCAGGGGTGTGCCATGGGGTCGTGTGTGGCCTCCAGCTTCACAAACACCTTTATGTTTTTGTTAGAGCAAGATATGTTCTTTACCAATATGGCTATCTCTGGAAATAGTAAATGTTATCTCAGATATATAGATGACATTTTTATTTTATGGTCTGGTTCTGAGACACAATTTATTTCAACAATGGAGTATATTATCTCCGCAGATTACTACTTCAAATTTACATATGCTTTCAGTAACTCAACTATTCATTATCTAGATGTGTCAATTTCCCTCACCAATAACCAGTTTTTCACTACAGTATATCATAAAGACACCAACAGAAATACACTTCTCTCAGCAAACAGTCATCCCCCCCGAACCATTAAAACGGGGGTTAAAATTCTCCCAGTTTTTTAGAGTATGGAGGATCTGTAGTGATATCGGGGAAGCCAAAAAACAAATGGATTTAGTATTGTTAAAGTTCATTGCCAGAGGCTACAATCCAGTAGCCCTGAAAAAAACAGGGAACAAGGCATGAGCGATTCCCAGAAATCAATTATTACATACAACGACCAAAAAGGAAGCCCCAAATTCATTGATTTGGATAACTGATTTCTCTACTGCCAGCAAAGATATTGACAAAGTAGCTAAAACTATTTGGCCACTATTGAATTCGGACCCTACTTTACCGGCTTTTGGAAGAAAAGAGGTTAATGATTGGACATAGAAGGGAAAAAAACCTGAAAAATCTGGTGGTTTGGAATGATGTAACTAATCTCAAACCTGAATTGCCAGTACACTTTTTGAGCAGGAAAGCGGGCAATTATAGATGCCTGGGTTGTGTAATCTAAAGATATCTTGGCATAGGTGACAGTTTTACCGATCCACGGTCTGGTAAAAAATACAATATTCAATATCCCCTTACCCGCACTTCAAAATATGTAGTTTATTACATCAAGTGTCCGTGTGGATCCTTATATGTGGGCAAAACCACCTGCCAATTTAAAGATCAGATGGCAACCCACAGAATGTCTATTAACCACGCCCTGGAAGGCAAAGATGAAGAACAGCCTGTAGCGAGGCAATTTAAACTGATGGGCCACAGTTTGGCCAGTCTCAAATATAAAATGATCGACCATATGCCGGCTGCAATTAGGGGTGGCAATAGGGGTAATATCCTTCTTAGAAAGGAGGCCAAATGTATCCATACATTGCA
Source organism: Pseudophryne corroboree (assembly GCF_028390025.1). Classification (NCBI taxonomy): domain Eukaryota; kingdom Metazoa; phylum Chordata; class Amphibia; order Anura; family Myobatrachidae; genus Pseudophryne; species Pseudophryne corroboree. The sequence continues at coordinate 200,604,388 of NC_086446.1, forward strand.
ACCTTATGGACTTAATAAACAATTGTTGTTAAATTGTTTTTTTGCCAATTAGGTTATTCTAGTGCAGTTTCCCTTTTCCTGGCCAGCATGCATATTCTCCTCAGTGATACTATTTATACTATTGTTCAGTATATATAAATAGGTATACTGCTTACTTAGTGATTATGTCCCCACTTATTTCCATATTCTAATAGATAAGAGGTCAGATATACTATTCACAGCCACCTATGTTTGTTATGCAGGATGTGTGTATTGGTCACTATGGTGATGGGCACCTAGCAATCAGATCCCAGCAGTCAATGTAGGAGCGTCAGCGCTGCGGCGCACCTCAGTGATGTCACCACACCATCTGCTGGACCGGACCGACCGCGGGCAGGAGCACAGATGGTGAGACACTATTTAGGTAAGCACTTTTTGTATTGTATCTTTATTCCTTGACAATATGCAGCAATACATGAAACGTTGGAAACATCTCTCTGAGGGGGCCACAGAGATACCACTGTACCGGGCCCCAAGATTTCTGTTGCCAGCCATGCATATACCTCTGTGTTTGAAAAATGACAGTTAGTGTCTGCTTGGTTGGTACTTTTGTTTCTCTATTTTATCTCTCTCTCCAAGGTATAGTGCAGTCTATAGACCAGATATACCCTTAAGTTATGTACTTACCTGAGAGTTTCAACACTTATGGAGCATGTCAGATACAGGGCAGACTGGCACCTTATTTTGAACTGCCAATTTTTTTTTCCAGTAATATAGCACTGTATTATTAATTGACCCTGAATCTGTGATTATGTGTGTGGAATAGAGGTCTAAGACCTTCTTTAATACTCAATACAGTATGTCTACTACAACACATTAAAAATATTTGCTGGTTCCATTTTAAGTTTAGATCAGAGAAAGGAAAAAGATGGCTCACTGACTGTTCATCAGGCTACAGTTTCTTCACTTTGCGTGTCCCATCCATGACTAATTTACCTCTTCATACATCAGCAATCTTTATCCATGGACACTGATGAAGCTTGACGATTCATAAAACAGACAGTAAGTTCAAAACAGCAAAATTCGGTATTATGTGACCTCTGCACAATGCAGAGAAGTCATGCAGAACAACAGAACAAAGGGGCAGATATATTAACCTGGAGATGGCATAAGGAAGTGATAAACCAGTGATAAATGTAAGTTGATAAACGCACCAGTAAATCAACTCCAATATGTAAATTAACAGTTATGAGCTGATTGGCTGGTGCCTTTATAACATTGCACTTATCACTGGTTTATTACTTCCTTATGCTGTCTCCACACTTAATACATCTGCCCCAAAATGCCTTACTGTCTTCCACAAAGTCACTGTGATTCCCATATATTAAATAAAATGCATTGAAGGGATCTTTTATAATTATCATTCACCCAGGCTTATATAGCAGGGGAGTTTGGGGGCATCTTGGGGATCTGAGGGGCAAGGGAGAGCATTTTTGCATCAGGTTAAGGGTCTGAGGGGAATATGGATGTATTTAATTACAAGAGGCGTGCATACATGTTTTAGGTCTGAGAGGCAGGTTGGCCATTTTGAGGCTCCATTGAAGATTAGATGGAACAAATGCAACTTTTGAAGTATATCAGGTTGACCATCAATGACCTAAGTACTTTGCTACTGAATGGTGTACAGTATCTTTGATTGGCTGCTTATTCCAGCATATAAATGAATAAGTACTGTGTTAATTTTGAGTGCACATAGGTTTTTTCGGTTATGGATCAAAGGGTCGACAGACAGAATGTCGACAATGTCTAGGTCAACACCAAATTATCGCTTGCACACGGTCGATGTGGTCAAAAGGTCAGCAGGTTGACATGGAAATGGTCAACACATGAAAAGATCGACATGAGTTTTTGATGGGTTTTTGATGTCAACATTTCCCTTTTCAGCACATGGAACCCAAATTAGAGCACCATGTCCCCTCACATGGTGAACAAACTTTGGAGAAGGTTGCAATTGTGAATTGCAGTCCACATGGATGGTAAAGTATAAAAAAATCCTAAAAATAAAAAAACCCAAAAAAACTCATGTCGACCATATGCTGTGTCCACCATTGTCCACAATGGGTGATATGTCAACCTTTTGACAATATCACCCACAATGGGTGATATGTCAACCTTTTGACCATATCACCCATTTGGTGTCAACCTACTGCTTTTCCACCTTTTAACTGTCGACCTATCATCGGATACCTTTTTTTCATAAATATATATTTTGAATGAATGATGCAGATGCACCATGATTTTATTGGTGGTGGTGATAATGATAACAACAACATCCCCTGTTTACCTTTGTCCCATAAATAGTGTCATAAATATATTTCTAATACTGATAAGTTAATTGACCATTTCAGGGTTAAATGAAGACTTGTCTATATCTGTAGAAAAGTGCATTTTGTTATATTTAACCAGACCATCATAACTGACTGAAGCATTTTGTTAGTCTACAGATCTCCAGGGTACACATAACATGAAAAAGGTTTTTAATGTTTCTAGTTGTGAAAGCATGATTTTGAGTATGGTTGTCTCTTGAAAGGGTCAAAGAAAGATCAAGTCATATTCACAGGAAAAGGAAACAATGAAGGATGTGTGCTAAAACAGATTTCGGCACATCACCTTATAAAGACTGTAACATGTGGGATGAAACAAGTTCCAAAATAGTAACATATCTATTCTAAAAGGACAGTCAACCAGGCTGGTATACACAAAAATGTGTATTGTTATATATGTCTATCAGTTTCATTGTTTTTTTTAAGTACTGTAATAGAAAAACCACAAAAAAGCATATACAGAATGACAAGCTGCACTAGGTATTAGGGGAAAAATGCCTCACCCCCAAAAAAACAAACAAACATTAAAATAAGTTCAATAGGATGTACAGCACATTGGCTGAATTATTGTAACAGAACAAAATTATATTAACTGACACTAGGGTTATTCTTTGTTATTGGTTCTTTGGAGCAGGAGATCATTAATTTTAAGTAACAACCACCACCCTCAAGGCTAGAAAAATTGTACCTCTGTATTTTTTCTTTTGGACAGTTTATTGTGTGATACAGTGTATTAAATAATGATGTTATATTTTTATAAAATGATTTTAAGTAAACAAAAATGACATTAAAATAAACAAAATTTACTCTCATGTAAATTGAACACATACAGCATAGTGCTTTCATATTTGTCCTGTGTTTATGGTTGTAACAAAACTAACGTGAAAGTGTGACATCTGATATTGACAGCCAGTGGCATTTCACTGCTCATGACAATCTTGAGCTGCCTTTAACTTTGTGTTAACAATGACAGGCCTGAGTACAACAATGGCATTTCTATCATTATGGTGAATTTCTCCAAGATACACAGATATAGTAGGCTTTATTGCATCATTAATCATGCTTGGCTCGCCAATTGAATAGTTGAAGGAAATCAAGTGTAGATACGAAATGTTGTGACATGTCTTAACACTGCTCCATCAGTATATTTATTTTTCAGGAACATGAATATTAACTAATCCTGTTCTGTATCACTAGAAAGTCTCTACATAGCAATACGAAATCTCAGAACAATTTCAGCTTTCCAGCTCTGAGTTAGACACGTCGAAAGTGAATCAGTCAGAATAAGTGGTGAGCTCCAGGTGAGAGCCTTGTAACACTGGACTCCTTTCTGCCTTTCAGCATCTTTATGCTGACAGGTATTGGAGCCTCCAGTCTGTAACCGTGAATATTCCTTGAAGCATAGATGTGTTCTGCCAAGCAGCAGGAACACCGTGAATCAATTCAGTGGTAGAGTCACCAGATGATTGCAATTTGACAGGAGATGGAACACAAGTTGTCCTCTTCTTAACCTCGGATTCTGCTTTTAATTGGCTATTACTGAATAAATATTTAATTTATGCTGCAACAGCTGTCACTTTGTCTGCTCACAACACTGGCGAAAACCCTTTTTAAAGTTTTACAAGGTCAACAAAGGACAGGAAAAGGCAAACTGCCTCCTTTCGGTAATGGAAATGACAATTAAAATTTTAGGTGTCATACTTCATTATTGATGAACCTAATACAGCTGCAATCTATTTAACCAAACTATATGAATAAGAAAATGTAACAAAGCCAGACAAGAAAGAGAGTAATGTGGGATGAAAGATGTAGAAACATTAGAATCTAGATGAGGGGATTCAAAATGCAGAGTGGATAATTATATTGCATTTAGACAAATATGGCATAGGTTGGGTGAGGTGGGAAAGCATGCTATTATTATATTAGAATCCATCATGGGTTTTTATATTTGAGGGAACAAATAAGTGCTTAAATCTTAAAGGTCATCTACCATTAAATATTTAAAATTTGTTCTCTAAAATGAAAGATTTTTTATATTTGTAATTCCCATGATAATGAAAAATTTCCATGGATTTGCATCCACCAATTTGTAGAACTGTGAAGGATCCATGTACCAGATTCTCTAGAATAGTTAATCTCCAGATCTCTTGACCTCCTGGCCCTCAGTGAAACCCACACAACTGGCACCATACAAATGTACAGTACATGCATAACAGGACAAAAATATAGACATAACTGTGAATAACAATATATTTATGCAAAACAACAAATGTAACTAGAAATTCTGTTCTAGATGAGCCTGTACCCCAAATGATGGCCTCAGTAGAAAGGCTCAGAGCCATTGCTTATAAAATAATACCTATGGGGAAGAGATGTGGCATACTGTATGTGAGTTTACGAAGATGGTTCTGCTCATGGTAGCAAACAATCTACTGTATAGGCTTTTTCTTTTTTTTTTTACAAACACATATGGATGCTCAGAAATCACTACCACCCCTCTGACAGTCAGGCATGAATACGACTACACCCGACATAACAATCCATGTATATATTACAACTCCAGCGGTTATGCTGAAGAAGTTGTCTCCATCCTTGCATCCTCTTTTATCACATATTTTCCCCTATATCCAATAACTTAATGTAGTAATTTTTCCTAACAACACTGGTCCATGTCTTATCTACTGATATCTAGTGTGTTTATAATTACCAGCATTTGGAGCATGTGCTGTAGCTGAAAAATGCATAAACCAGGTTTAAAGAGCAATGTCCTGACTTGAGCTGCATCCATTTATTGACTAGCTATAACTAGCCAAATAAGCAAACTATCAAGAGACAGGAATGATTGTAAGGCAATGTCCACAGTGATAGTACATCTAATCAAATAGAAGTAATCTTCAAGAATGATTTAGCTACATACTCTTTAGCCTGCTAGTCCTACCCAACATTATTCAATCCACAACATTGGTAGGTATTTGTCTCATTGCAGCATTCCTTACTACATACAGATCAATGATTTGCAAACCAGGCAGACATTTACAGCTATGTATCTGGTTATTTCAACTTTTTCATGAAGGGCTAATTCAGATTTCATTTTATATATGAGGGTTCTACATAATAGTGCAAGAATAAATGAAAATTTACACTTTTCTTGAATTCTGATTAGTGTTTCCATCAGTTACTGGACAATCAACAAGGTATATTATTTATTTATTTATTTATTTATTTATTTATTACCAGTTATTTATATAGCACACACATATTCCGCAGTGCTGTACAGAGAATATTTGCCCATTCACATCAGTCCCTGCCCCAGTGGAGTTTACAATCTATATTCCCTATCACATGCACACACATTAACGCTAGGGTTAATTTTTTTTGTTGGGAGCCAATTAACCTACCAGTATATTTTTGGATTGTGGGAGGAAACCGGAGTACCCGGAGGAAACCCACGCAAGTACGGGGAGAATATACAAACTCCGCACAGTTATGGCCACGGTGGGGATTGAACCCATGACCTCAGTGCTGTGAGGTAGTAATGCTACAGTAAGCAGATATCTTGCCTAACTAGTAGTACTATAAATAACACTAAACCACAATCAGATGAGGTTTATAATAAATATTAAATATTATAATTTGACATCCCAAAATATTTTAGGTGAATTAATCTATTTTAAAGCTTCCAATAAAATTTTGACCTGATTTTAAAAACTAGAAAGCAGAAATGGAAGAGTCCATCACTGTTTTTGTGTATTGACTAGAATGTCTGTTAAATGTCATAAAATGTCACTACAATTACAGGAAAACTGCATCTGAAAGGGGAAGACAGTGAGAAGACTTGTATGTTGTAACTGGCATGCTGAAACAAATCGCCTAGCTAGATGGTTGAAAACAGTCATCACTTTTCAGGTTCTGACAACTTTTATCCCTTTGGATATATCTGTGCCTTGCCCGCAGCATGAAATAAGCCCTTTTGCCTTTGGTATAATCTCTCTAGATTGTAACAAGCAAGGCCATTCTGGTATTTTCTATATTGTTACCACAGTCTGTGCTTTATAAATATACAGTAATACAATAGGTATTAAATAATAAATTGGTCATTTCTAGTGAGCAATGACAGACCCTACATGCCCCCTTTGCATCAAAAATAATGCATTTATCATAAGCTTTTAGAACAAATTAAGTACAGTATATGTAAACAGAAATTCAAATGAAATGACTGCCCAAATGAGATATATTTGATCTTATATATTTGATCCTTTACGTGCATTTGACTTACACTGTGATGAATTATTTTGAATCTTTCCAATTCTACTTCAGTGCATTAATGCAGTTAAAACTCAATGGGAACACATTAAAAATACAATCAGATGTGGTAAAGCAGCATCTATATTTATAGATTAATATTTAAAAATATTTAAAAAATCTAGATTGAGTGGAGTTTTGAGTTTTTATGTAAGTATTTTACAAAGGTGCCCTCATATCTAGTCACTCTCTATACACCAAGCAGTACTACTGTAGATTCCTGGTGCCAGTAAATCTCCTGCAACTCTCCTAGCATCGGGCATCTTTTTTTGCCAAATATGCATTTTACTGTAGTTGCAAAGCGATGTGACTAGGACTCACTAGGATACTGTGCTGATTAATTTGATATTTGACACATGTATATTGTGAGTGACTGCTTCTATATACGGAGCATGTATGGGGAAAAAAACTGTGGCTGCTACATTGTAGCACAGATTCAGAGACTCAGTCGCACACAGATATACAAGTCATATATCAAATTAATCTGCATCACGTTGCGACTAGGGAGGCCGATCCTGGGCTGTTTTTCAATCCTGGGACTCTGGATTAAAAACGATCAATCCTGGGATTCCCAGGATACCCGAGATTTGCTAGGGTTAAAAAAAGAAATACTCACCCTCCACAGGTCCAGTTGCCGGCGGGTCCTGCAGGTGGTGAGTATGGGTGAAAGGTGGAAGGGGGGCAGCGGCGAGGCTTGTGCTGTGCTGCGCAACTTCTAACACCATGTCATGCTGCGCAGTGCCGAGGGCAGGGGCAGCTGTATGCTGAACTGGCTCAGATGCTGCCCAGCATTACATAAAAAAAAAAAAAATTGGCCCGAATCCCAGGATTTAATACTGGCCAATGTCCCAGGATCCTTCCGATCCTGCTCCTGGCTGGCCACCATAGTTGCAACTAAGATGCATTTTCATCAAAAAACATGCCTGCACTAAGAGAATCTCACAGTAACTGGAGCGCCATGAGGGGCTGTTTGTGGTTAATATTCAGGGCTGGTGCAAGATTTCTTGGCACCCTAGGCAAAACTTCTGCCTACTGCTCCCCAATACCATCAATTACCCACTTCCCCAGTCAATAAGGTGAAAGTGAAGAGGCGGTGTCTTATACGTTTCCCAGCCATCTGACTACATTGAGTACAACAAGGATGTATCTTTCAAAGACATCCTTAATAATTTGATGGGTACACTCAGTGGCACCCCCTTTCCAGATGCTGGTGCCCTTACCAGCTGCCTAACTCTTTCTATTCCATTCCGTCGCTCATACATACATACATACATACATACATACAGTCATACATACACTACCTCTCATACATACATACAGTGCTTAAAGTGGTCTTAGAGAGGTGGTGGAACTCACCACCACTCCCCCCTGCTCCCAAACAATAAAGGTATTGTGCGCGCCGTATGCGGTTGCCCCCAAAAAGGGTGTGGTCTCAAAAAGAAAGAGGCATGGTCACACAATAGTACCCCCAATTAAAATTAAGCCACACAGTAGCACAATCTTACTCACATTACACCACATAGTAGTGTCCCTTATTCATGTTTTGACACACATTAGTGTCCGTTATACACATAATGCCCACAGCAGTAGCGCCCCTTATACAATGCCCACAGTAGTAGTGCCCCTTATGCAATGTCCACTGTACTGGTAGTGCGCACAGTGGTAGTGACGCTTATATAGAGCCCATAGAAGTGGTGCTCCTTATGTCCCCAGGAGTAGCACCGCTTATGAAGTGCCCCTTTACAATGCCTTCATTAGTAGTGCCCCAGTAGTAATGCCCTTAATGATAATGCCCCCAGTTATTTATCCCCCAGAAGTTATGCCCCTGTAATTATGCCCCCAGTAGTTTAGCGCCCAGTGGTAATGCCCCTGCTGTTATGACCCCAGTATTTTAGCCCCCAGTGGTAATGCCCCCAGTAGTTTAGCCCCTGTAGTTATGCCCCCAGTAGTTTAGCCCCTGTATTTATGCCCCCAGTAGTTTAGCCCCTGTAGTTATGCCCACCAATAGTAATGTCCCCAATAGTACTGCCCCGCAGTAGTAATGCCTCCCTGTAGTTTGCCCGCAGTAGTTAGCCGCCCTGTAGTTTGCACCAAATAGTTAGCCATCTTGTAGTTTGCCCCAGTAGTTTAGCCCCCCAGTAGTAATGCCCCCAGTAGTAATGCCTCAGGGAACTCATGGTACTGGTGAGCTGTTTATCTCAGTGAGCAGACACAGGATCCAGGACAGATGACAGAGGTAAGTCACTAAACGATAAGAATTTAGACAGGATTGTGACAGAGGGTCTTGTATTCCATGTCTGTGCCATGTTTCTATGTGAGTTTTTTGGAATTAGGCAGTACATGGGGCACATAAAACTGGTGCTATGGACACCACAAATTACTAATTACTCCGTCGGAGCCTCCCAAAACAAAAGGACATGTACATTATCACCCCATGCCTAGTCCCTTATATGTTGATACAAATGTAGAGAAATTAGACTGTGTGATGAATATGACAGGTTTAAAATACATGTGCTTCATCTGGACTGCATATCAAAATAACTCCGGGGTTAAATCCTAACATGTGATTTTCAACATCCCATTCATCTATCTGAGGATTGCAATGTCCTGCTATTGCTCCAAGTAGACATTTCAAATAGCAAGAAAGGTATTAAGGAATGCAGTTGGAAAGACAAAGGAAGGTGTAAAGGAATGCAGTTGGAAAGACAAAGGAAGGTGTAAAGGAATGCAGTTGGAAGACAAAGGAAGGTGTAAAGGAATGCAGTTGGATAGACAAATAGTTTTTCAGTCATGTGACATGACAGTGACACTATGATTTCCCTTTTCTAAATTTATTGGGAACTAATTGATAGTTGGACAGATCAAACACGTTGAGTTGGGCCAGAAGGAAAATATCTACGTATTTTAAAATCTGGTGTACTGTATCTGCATTGCATTTAACTGCTATCTAGTTTATTTTATTCCTGTAGGTGGTGCTTTCTATACTTTTGTCTAATGTATTGCAAGGTCAAACAATGTTATTTTAATTTTCTTGGTTTTATTTCTCTCTACATTTAAGTTTCTCTGAAAAATATAAACTGTAAATTCAGTGAAATATATAATTTCAACTATTCAATGGAGCACTTTCCACCCAAAGACACAATAAACATGTCTAATTATTATTTATATCAATAGATTGGAGCCAGGGCTGAATGTTTCTGTGCAGCTTCCTGTGTGAAACCTGCTAATGTTTCTGTAGCAAGGCAGATAAGCACATTAATAATTCACAAAGGTTCTTTCCTTCTGCTACACCTCACAAGATCAGAGAGTTATAAAAATGGAACAAAATTAAACCTCACTTACTTAGAGCAGAGTATGCGGTAAATGTAATGAAAAAAAAATTGCTGCTCCTTTAAAATCTATGATATATTTTTACCATGCACCCAGTTATAAGGTAGGATGAATATATTAGGTCTATGTTTTATTATTGTGATAAAAATAAATCATGTTTCCCTTCTATACTTACAATAATTGTTTCTTCTACCATCAGACCTATTTTTAAAGCATTGTTAGCCTTAAATATATGTACTAACAGGGTTGCACTGGCCCACAGCAGTACATGGAAACCCCTGGTAGGCCTCACTGCTTGGGGATTCCCCTACCTCCTCTTCTAGGGATCAGGTTCCAGACTGTGCACTTCTATTATGTATTATATATAGGTTACATTATACTGCACATGACTATGGTGTATTTCTACAGTGCATTGCTGTTATTTATCAAGGGGCACAGCCAAGGGCGTAGCTACCATTGGTGCAGGCAGTGCAGCTGCTATGGGGCCCACAGCTGAGAGGGGCCCACCTTCCCTATCAAAGTTGCATGTGTTGTATACATTTTTTACCATTGAGTGGTACGTATGGGTCCTTTCAAACTTTTTCCTTGGGGTCTGCAATATCCAACTATGCCTCTGGACCTGCTCATTGTAGTTTAAAATTAACTGTAGGCATTTTAATTAGTGATGAGCACCGGAAATTTTTCGGGTTTTGCGTTTTGGTTTTGGGTTCGGTTCCGCGGCCGTGTTTTGGGTTCGAACGCGTTTTGGCAAAATCTCACCGAATTTTTTTTGTCGGATTCGGGTGTGTTTTGGATTCGGGTGTTTTTTTCAAAAAACCCTAAAAAAACAGCTTAAATCATAGAATTTGGGGGTCATTTTGATCCCAAAGTATTATTAACCTCAATAACCATAATTTCCACTCATTTTCAGTCTATTCTGAACACCTCACACCTCACAATATTATTTTTAGTCATAAAATTTGCACCGAGGTCGCTGGATGACTAAGCTCAGCGACCCAAGTGGCCGACACAAACACCTGGCCCATCTAGGAGTGGCACTGCAGTGTCACGCAGGATGGCCCTTCAAAAAACTACTCCCCAAACAGCACATGACGCAAAGAAGAAAAAAAAGAGGCGCAATGAGGTAGCTGTGTGAGTAAGCTAAGCGACCCTAGTGGCCGACACAAACACCTGGCCCATCTAGGAGTGGCACTGCAGTGTCACGCAGGATGGCCTTTCCAAAAAACACCCCCCAAACAGCACATGACGCAAAGAAAAAAAGAGGCGCAATGAGGTAGCTGTGTGACTAAGCTAAGCGACCCAAGTGGCCGACACAAACACCTGGCCCATCTAGGAGTGGCACTGCAGTGTCACGCAGGATGGCCCTTCAAAAAACTACTCCCCAAACAGCACATGACGCAAAGAAGAAAAAAAAGATGCGCAATGAGGTAGCTGTGTGACTAAGATAAGCGACTCTAGTGGCCGACACAAACACCTGGCCCATCTAGGAGTGGCACTGCAGTGTCACGCAGGATGGCCCTTCCAAAAAACACCCCCCAAACAGCACATGACGCAAAGAAAAAAAGAGGTGCAATGAGGTAGCTGTGTGACTAAGCTAAGCGACCCAAGTGGCCGACACAAACACCTGGCCCATCTAGGAGTGGCACTGCAGTGTCACGCAGGATGGCCCTTCAAAAAACTACTCCCCAAACAGCACATGACGCAAAGAAGAAAAAAAAGATGCGCAATGAGGTAGCTGTGTGACTAAGATAAGCGACCCAAGTGGCCGACACAAACACCTGGCCCATCTAGGAGTGGCACTGCAGTGTCACGCAGGATGGCCCTTCCAAAAACTACTCCCCAAACTGTACATGACGCAAAAAAGAGGTGCAAGATGGAATTGTCCTTGGGCCCTCCCACCCACCCTTATGTTGTATAAACAGGACATGCACACTTTAACCAACCCATCATTTCAGTGACAGGGTCTGCCACACGACTGTGACTGAAATGACGGGTTGGTTTGGACCCCCACCAAAAAAGAAACAATTAATCTCTCCTTGCACAAACTGGCTCTACAGAGGCAAGATGTCCACCTCATCATCATCCTCCGATATATCACCGTGTACATCCTCCTCCTCACAGATTATCAATTCGTCCCCACTGGAATCCACCATCTCAGCTCCCTGTGTACTTTGTGGAGGCAATTGCTGCTGGTGAATGTCTCCACGGAGGAATTGATTATAATTAATTTTAATGAACATCATCTTCTCCACATTTTCTGGATGTAACCTCGTACGCCGATTGCTGACAAGGTGAGCGGCGGCACTAAACACTCTTTCGGAGTACACACTTGTGGGAGGGCAACTTAGGTAGAATAAAGCCAGTTTGTGCAAGGGCCTCCAAATTGCCTCTTTTTCCTGCCAGTATAAGTACGGACTGTCTGACGTGCCTACTTGGATGCGGTCACTCATATAATCCTCCACCATTCTTTCAATGGGGAGAGAATCATATGCAGTGACAGTAGACGACATGTCCGTAATCGTTGTCAGGTCCTTCAGTCCGGACCAGATGTCAGCATCAGCAGTCGCTCCAGACTGCCCTGCATCACCGCCAGCGGGTGGGCTCGGAATTCTGAGCCTTTTCCTCGCACCCCCGGTTGCGGGAGAATGTGAAGGAGGAGATGTTGACAGGTCGCGTTCCGCTTGACTTGACAATTTTGTCACCAGCAGTTCTTTGAACCCCAGCAGACTTGTGTCTGCCAGAAAGAGAGATCCAAGGTAGGTTTTAAATCTAGGATCGAGCACGGTGGCCAAAATGTAGTGCTCTGATTTCAACAGATTGACCACCCGTGAATCCTTGTTAAGCGAATTAAGGGCTCCATCCACAAGTCCCACATGCCTAGCGGAATCGCTCTGTGTTAGCTCCTCCTTCAATGTCTCCAGCTTCTTCTGCAAAAGCCTGATGAGGGGAATGACCTGACTCAGGCTGGCAGTGTCTGAACTGACTTCACGTGTGGCAAGTTCAAAAGGTTGCAGAACCTTGCACAACGTTGAAATCATTCTCCACTGCGCTTGAGACAGGTGCATTCCACCTCCTATATCGTGCTCAGTTGTATAGGCTTGAATGGCCTTCTGCTGCTCCTCCAACCTCTGAAGCATATAGAGGGTTGAATTCCACCTCGTTACCACTTCTTGCTTCAGATGATGGCAGGGCAGGTTCAGGCGTTTTTGGTGGTGCTCCAGTCTTCTGTACGTGGTGCCTGTATGCCGAAAGTGTCCCGCAATTCTTCTGGCCACCGACAGCATCTCTTGCACGCCCCTCTCGTTTTTTAAATAATTCTGCACCACCAAATTCAAGGTATGTGCAAAACATGGGACGTGCTGGAATTTGCCCAGATTTAATGCACACACAATATTGCTGGCGTTGTCCGATGCCACAAATCCACAGGAGAGTCCAATTGGGGTAAGCCATTCCGCGATGATCTTCCTCAGTTGCCTTAAGAGGTTTTCAGCTGTGTGCGTATTCTGGAAAGCGGTGATACAAAGCGTAGCCTGCCTAGGAATAACACCCTGTCTTGGGTTTTGTCCCAAATAAAATCTCATAAGGTGAGTACCCTGTTTCCTTACCTGGTGTTCTAACTGCAAACAATGCTAAGGGCAAGCACTTTACCTATGCTTTCCCTGTCTCTTGCATGGCCTTTTGTATTTTAAGCTTTAGGGTCCCATTCAGACGTTCTATTACTTCTGGAACCCCAAATCTGCACACTATTTCTGCTATTATTTTCCTTGCAGTAGAGATAGCATTTGCTTTTGCTACCGGACCCGCCTCTGGCCATCTACTAAAAATGCCTGTGTAGGTTAGAACATATTCATTTGTTCCATGCTTTGGCATCTGTATATAGTCAATTTGTAGTCTCTGGAAAGGAAAATAAGATTGTGGTGTTTGGCCAAAGCTTGTTCTTGTTCTTCTTCATGGATTGTTCTCTGCACATATCCAGCATTGATCCGTAAAGTTCTTTGCTGCCACATAAAATCCTGGTGCTATCCAATGGTCCTGTACCAGCCTAGTCATTTGTTCTCTTCCCTTGTGATCTGATCCATGGGATACATGTAGCATAGGTGGGTATAGTGCTCTTGGTAAGCACCATTTGTCTTCTTTCTTTCTTTCATCTTGCGAGATGCTGCTACTGGTGCCGCCGCTGCTGTTCTTGCGGCGGGAGTCCATACATCTACCCAGTGGGCTGTCACAGTCATATAGTCCTGAGCCTGCCCTGCTCCACTTGTCCACATGTCCGTGGTTAAGTGGACATTGGGTACAACTGCATTTTTTAGGACACTGGTGAGTCTTTTTCTGAGGTCTGTGTACATTTTCGGTATCGCCTGCCTAGAGAAATGGAACCTAGATGGATTTTGGTACCGGGGACACAGTACCTCCAACAAGTCTCTAGTTGGCTCTGCAGTAATGATGGATACCGGTACCACGTTTCTCACCGCCCAGGATGCCAAGGCCTCAGTTATCCGCTTTGCAGCAGGATGACTGCTGTGATATTTCATCTTCCTCGCAAAGGACTGTTGGACATTCAATTGCTTGGTGGAAGTAGTAAAAGTGGTCTTACGACTTCCCCTCTGGGATGACCATCGACTCCCAGCAGCAACAACAGCAGCGCCAGCAGCAGTAGGCGTTACACGCAAGGATGCATCGGAGGAATCCCAGGCAGGAGAGGACTCGTCAGAATTGCCAGTGACATGGCCTGCAGGACTATTGGCATTCCTGGGGAAGGAGGAAATTGACACTGAGGGAGTTGGTGGGGTGGTTTGCGTGAGCTTGGTTACAAGAGGAAGGGATTTACTAGTCAGTGGACTGCTTCCGCTGTCGCCCAAAGTTTTTGAACTTGTCACTGACTTATGATGAATGCGCTGCAGGTGACGTATAAGGGAGGATGTTCCGAGGTGGTTAATGTCCTTACCCCTACTTATTACAGCTTGACAAAGGCAACACATGGCTTGACAAATGTTGTCCGCATTTCTGTTGAAATACTTCCACACCGAAGAGCTGATTTTTTTTCGTATTTTCACCAGGCATGTCAATGGCCCTATTCCTCCCACGGACAACAGGTGTCTCCCCGGGTGCCTGACTTAAACAAACCACCTCACCATCAGAATCCTCCTGGTCAATTTCCTCCCCAGCGCCAGCAACACCCATATCCTCCTCATCCTGGTGTACTTCAACACTGACATCTTCAATCTGACTATCAGGAACTGGACTGCGGGTGCTCCTTCCAGCACTTGCAGGGGGCGTGCAAATGGTGGAAGGTGCATGCTCTTCACGTCCAGTGTTGGGAAGGTCAGGCATCGCAAACGACACAATTGGACTCTCCTTGTGGATTTGTGATTTCGAAGAACGCACAGTTCTTTGCTGTGCTTTTGCCAGCTTGAGTCTTTTCATTTTTCTAGCGAGAGGCTCAGTGCTTCCATCCTCATGTGAAGCTGAACCACTAGCCATGAACATAGGCCAGGGCCTCAGCCGTTCCTTGCCACTCCGTGTGGTAAATGGCATATTGGCAAGTTTACGCTTCTCCTCCGACAATTTTATTTTAGATTTTTGAGTCCTTTTTTTACTGATATTTGGTGTTTTGGATTTTACATGCTCTGTACTATGACATTGGGCATCGGCCTTGGCAGACGACGTTGCTGGCATTTCATTGTCTCGGCCATGACTAGTGGCAGCAGCTTCAGCACGAGGTGGAAGTCGATCTTGATCTTTCCCTATTTTTGGAACCTCAACATTTTTGTTCTCCATATTTTAATAGGCACAACTAAAAGGCACCTCAGGTAAACAATGGAGATGGATGGATACTAGTATACTTATGGATGGACGAGCGACTGCCGACACAGAGGTAGCTACAGCCGTGGACTACCGTACTGCGTCTGCTGCTAATATAGACTGGATGATAATGATATAAAAAATATATATATATCACTACTGCAGCCGGACAGGTATATATTATATAATGACGGACCTGCTGGACACTGTCAGCACTGCAGACTCCTAAAGTAAGCTACTAGTATCAAGAAGATAGAAAGAAAAAAAAACACCACAGGTAGGTGGTATACAATTATGGATGGACGAGCGACTGCCGACACAGAGGTAGCTACAGCCTTGGACTACCGTACTGCGTCTGCTGCTAATATAGACTGGATGATAATGATATAAAAAATATATATATATCACTACTACAGCCGGACAGGTATATATTATATAATGACGGACCTGCTGGACACTGTCAGCACTGCAGACTCCTAAAGTAAGCTACTAGTATCAAGAAGATAGAAAAAAAAAACACAACAGGTAGGTGGTATACAATTATGGATGGACGAGCGACTGCCGACACAGAGGTAGCTACAGCCGTGGACTACCGTACTGCGTCTGCTGCTAATATAGACTGGATGATAATGATATAAAAAATATATATATATCACTACTGCAGCCGGACAGGTATATATTATATAATGATGGACCTGCTGGACACTGTCAGCACTGCAGACTCCTAAAGTAAGCTACTAGTATCAAGAAGATAGAAAAAAAAAACACCACAGGTAGGTGGTATACAATTATGGATGGACGAGCGACTGCCGACACAGAGGTAGCTACAGCTGTGGACTTCCGTACTGCGTCTGCTGCTAATATAGACTGGATGATAATGATATAAAAAATATATATATATCACTACTGCAGCCGGACAGGTATATATTATATAATGACGGACCTGCTGGACACTGTCAGCACTGCAGACTCCTAAAGTAAGCTACTAGTATCAAGAAGATAGAAAAAAAAACCACCACAGGTAGGTGGTATACAATTATGGATGGACGAGCGACTGCCGACACAGAGGTAGCTACAGCCGTGGACTACCGTACTGCGTCTGCTGCTAATATAGACTGGATGATAATGATATAAAAAATATATATATATCACTACTGCAGGACAGGTATATATTATATAATGACGGACCTGCTGGACACTGTCAGCACTGCAGACTCCTAAAGTAAGCTACTAGTATCAAGAAGATAGAAAAAAAAAACACAACAGGTAGGTGGTATACAATTATGGATGGACGAGCGACTGCCGACACAGAGGTAGCTACAGCCGTGGACTACCGTACTGCGTCTGCTGCTAATATAGACTGGATGATAATGATATAAAAAATATATATATATCACTACTGCAGGACAGGTATATATTATATAATGACGGACCTGCTGGACACTGTCAGCAGAATGCGTTTATAGAATAAAAACACCACACGACGAGTGTTTAACTTTTTCAGGCAGACAATCACAATATAGTGGTGGTCAGTGGTCACTGGTCAGTCACACTGGCAGTGGCACTCTGGCAGCAAAAGTGTGCACTGTTAATGTACTCCTGCTATAACTGCTCCCCAGTCTCCCCCACAATTAAGCTGTGTGAGCAGTGAGCACTCAGCACAGTCAGATATACATAGATGATGCAGCGCACTGAGGCTGAGCACAGATATGGTATACTGTGTCACTGTGTATCGTTTTTTTTTCAGGCAGAGAACGGATTATATTAAATAATAATAAAACTGCACTGGTGGTCACTGGTCAGTCACTAGTAAACTCTGCACTCTCTGAGTACTCCTAAGCTCCAGTAAATCAAGTGTCTCACTCTCACTCTCTATCAATTTCTATTCTAAACGGAGAGGATGCCAGCCACGTCCTCTCCCTATCAATCTCAATGCACGTGTGAAAATGGCGGCGACGCGTGGCTCCTTATATAGAATCCGAGTCTCGCGATAGAATCCGAGCCTCGCGAGAATCCGACAGCGGGATGATGACGTTCGGGCGCGCTCGGATTAACCGAGCAAGGCTGGAAGATCCGAGTCTGCCTCGGACCCGTGTAAAAAGGCTGAAGTTCGGGGGGGTTCGGATTCCGAGGAACCGAACCCGCTCATCACTAATTTTAATGTTATATAATATGAACCAGGGAACTGTAATGAGGCACAATATGAACGGGGAGGAGCACTATATATCACAATGTGAATTGGGAGTACTGCGCGGCATAATGTGTAATGGCAGCTCTGAAATGTGACATTAGGTGAACTTAAGCACTACTGCGATTCATAAAAGAAACTAGGGCACTACTATGGGGCATAAGATTAAATAAGGCTCTACTATGGTTCAGAAAATGAACTAGGGCACTATTATAGGGCATAACATTAACAATTGCTGCAGAGAAGTGTCTCTCTAGAAGCATTTGGACAGGGGCCCCATTAAAATGTTGCTATGGGGCCCAAAAAGTTCTGGCTACACCCCTGCGCACAGCCCATGCACTCTCTAATGCTTAGGCAAACCTCTGTGGTGGCTGGTCACACCAGGTCTGGAGACTGGCCACACCCCTTTACATGGGACCTTAGCATTGCATTCCCCTGGTGGACCCTTCATGCTTCAGTCCGACACTGCATACTAATGTTATCTAGATGTATGTAAGCTACTATCATCCATTTTACAATTTCAATGGATCTCTCTTGTATTCTTCTGTAGATCTGAGGATGTGTGTGGACGATATATGTTCAACATGAAACACAATTATGCCTCTAATTTCTTATCTTCTACAACTGTGGGGTCTTCAAAATCTTCTTGTAGCCCGGTCTTCCTGGGAATATCCCGACCAGTCAGGTGCTAGCTGTAGTAATAAGAGCTACATATATAATGTCTGTCCCAAGAGCAATAAGAATTCAGGTAGTAATACATATAGAGGGCAAAGTTGTGAGTAGTTCTGACACTAGTACTGCATACTTTTGTGTTAAAGAAGTTGCTATTCCTCCAAACACCAACTAGTAGATCTATAACAAACCCCAGGGGATGGCTAGGTACAAATTAAGACAATAAGAAACTGATACATTACAATAGTTAATTGAACAGTACTATAAACCATTGCAAGTTTTAACCTAATTTTATAACTCAGCTTTAAAAATGCTGCAAATAAGATCTGTCATTTTCCTATGTAAGTAAAGTGTATATGTACATGTAATTTGTGTAATTACTGACATGCAATGCAATTTGAGGTTACTGTATCATGTATTTATGATAGTTTTCTTTAAAAAAATGAATGTTTTTTGTGCCCATGTAAATAGATTTTTGCTTTATGGTGGTACTTGTGAAATGCACATAATGTATGACAGATGGTGCACACAAGGAAATTCAACTTGTTCAAAAACAGAATCAACTTTATATATACACATGTCAGAAAAAAGTTGCGGCACTCGGAGGCTTTGCATGTGCAAAAAGTGTATTAAAGATCACACATTGGGGCTCATTCCGAGTTGATCGCCAGCTGCCGTTGTTCGCAGCACAGTAATCAGGCTAAAAAAACAGCATTTCTGCGCATGCGTACGGGCTGCAGTGCGCACGCGCGACGTACTTTCACAAAAAACTATGCAGTTTCACACAAGGGCGAGCGACTCTTTTCCATTGCTCTGTTGATTGGTGAGTGATTGACAGGAAGTGGGTGTTTCTGGGTGGTAACTGACCGTTTTCCGGGAGTGTGCTAAAAAATGCAGGCGTGTCAGGTAAGAATGCAGGCGTTTTTTTTGGAAACGGGGAGTGGCTGGCCGAACGCAGGGCGTGTTTATGACGTCAAAGCAGGAACTAAACAGACTGAAGTGATCACAAGGAAGGAGTAGGTCTGCAGCTACTCTGGAACTGCTTGAGAAAATTTCAGCACTGTTCTGCTAACCTTTCATTCGCACTTCTGCTAAGCTAAGATACACTCCCAGAGGGAGACGGCTTAGCATTTGCACTGCTGCTAAAAGCAGCAAGCGAGCGATCAACTCGGAATGAGGGACATTGGGCCTAATTCTGAGTTGATCGCAGTAGCAAATTTGTTAGCAGTTGGGCAAACCATGGCCCTCATTCCGAGTTGATCGGTCGCAAGGCGAATTTAGCAGAGTTACACACGCTAAGCCTACGCCTACTGGGAGTGTATCTTAGCTTCTTTAAATTGCGACCGATGTATTCGCAATATTGCGATTACAAACTACTTAGCAGTTTCAGAGTAGCTTCAGACTTACTCTGCCTGTGCGATCAGTTCAGTGCTTGTCGTTCCTGGTTTGACGTCACAAACACACCCAGCGTTCGCCCAGACACTCCTCCGTTTCTCCAGCCACTCCTGCGTTTTTTCCGGAAACGGTAGCGTTTTCATCCACACGCCCCTAAAACGCCGTGTTTCCGCCCAGTAACACCCATTTCCTGTCAATCACATTACGATCGCCGGAGCGATGAAAAAGCCGTGAGTAAAAATACTATCTTCATTGTTAAATTACTTGGCGCAGTCGCAGTGCGAATATTGCGCATGCGTACTAAGCGGATTTTCATTGCGATACGATGAAAAATACCGACCGATCAACTCGGAATGAGGGCCCATGTGCACTGCAGGAGGAGCAGATATAACATGTGCAGAAAGAGTTAGATTTGGGTGGGGTGTATTCAAACTGATAGCTAAATTGCAGTGTAAAAATAAAGCAGCCAGTATTTACCCTGTACAGAAACAAAATAACCCACCCAAATCTAACTCTCTCTGTAAATGTTATATCTGCCCCCCCCCCCTGCAGTGCACATAGTTTTGCCCAATTGCTAACAAACTTGCTGCTGCAATCAACTCAGAATTACCCCCATTGTTACCAACGTTTCGGGGCTGGCACGCCTCTTTGTCAAGGATGAACAGCCATTGCTGATACTTTTCTGTACCCTTCCCCAGATTTGTGCCCCCTTTTTGCACATTACGGCAGACAGCGTCCCCCTTTTTACACATTACGGCAGCCAGTACCCCTTATTACACATTGCGGCAGACAGAATAGACAGACATACAGACACTTATCTCTCCCCACTGGCTTAGGCTCCTAGGTGCAGGCTTCATGCAGCAGATCCCGGGCAGGGGAGAAGGAAGAAGAGGGAGGAGGACTGGAGCCACAGCAGAACAGTGTAATTGGTGGTGGCGCCGCAGCAGATGTCCCTCTCCTTCTGCATTGGCTGCCCGACGCCACTGTGAATGCTGGGATGAGGGAAGCGCACCCCAGCATTCACAGCAGCGCCGGGCAGCCAATGTGGAAGGATAGGGACTGCTGCAGTGGCGTCACTACCAATTACATAGCGCTGCTGCGGCTCCAGTCCCCCTCCCTCCTCCTCCTCCTCCTCCCTGCCTGCGGAGATGCTCCTCTTCTCCAGCGTGGCACACCCAGCACAGCAGATGAGGCTTGAAATGAGTCAATTTGACTAATTACAAGCCACTGGCCATTGCGCCCTTAGGGTGACTGCGCTGTGTGCCAGGCACACCTGGCACACACGTAGTTACAGCTCTGTGTGTAACCAAAGACCAATGGTTCTCAAACTTGGGGCCTAATTCAGACCTGATCACTCACTAGCATTTTTTGCACCACTGCGATCAGGTCAGAACTGCGCATGCTTATGTACCGCAATGCGCAGGCGCGTTGCATAGGTACAAGGCGGTTTGTTGCTCTGTTGATGGGTTTGTGCGAAGAATCCATTTGCATGGGTGATCGCAAGGTGATTGGCAGGAAGAAGGCATTTGTGGGTGGCAACTGACCGTTTTCTGGGAGTGTTTGGAAAAACGCAGGCGTTCCCAAGCATTTGAAGTGCGGGTGTCTAACGTCAATTCTGGTCCCGGACAGGCTGAAGTGATCGCAGTGGCTGAGTAAGTCCTGGGCTACTCAGAAACTGTACAACATTTTTTTGTCCCGCTCGACTGCACATGCGATCGCACACTTGCACAGCTAAAATACACTCACCGGTGGGAGCCGGCTATGCGAACGCAGGACTGCAAAAAACAACTAGCGAGTGATCAGCTATGGATTAGGCCCTTTGCCCGAAGGACCGCAAACAATTAATGTTTTCCAGGTCAACTAGCAGGCGTATAGATGTATTAATTATGCAATGGCACATTTTAAAAGATCCACAGATGGAACTAATTAGTTCACTGGTGATTATGTGTGGAGACCTGGAAAATATAAATTACTTGGGGTCCTGAGGTTCATGTTTGAGAACCTATGCCATAGACCAAGGGGATACCATCATTAGGTCGACCACACTTAGGTCGACAGTCATTAGGTCGACCACTATTGGTTAACAAGGTCACTAGGTCGACGTGGTCACTATGTTGACATGTACTTGGTAGACATGGAAAAAGGTTGACATGCGTTATTCAATTTTTTTTTTACTTTTTCATACTTTACGATCCACGTGGACTATGATTCTGAATAGTAACCTGTGCCGAGCCTAGTGAGGCACCTTGCCCAAAGCATGGTGAGCGAATTGGGGTTCCCCCCTCAATTTACAAAGAAAATGACACCAAAAAAAGTTTTAAAAAACGCATGTCGACCTTTTTCCATGTTGACCTTGTTCATGTCGACCTAATGCATGTCGACCTAATGACCCATACCCAGACCAAGTGTTTCTTCTATGTTACCATGAAAGTGGTATTTTTGTAGTGGTGATTTTGTTGGTCTATTATATGTATTCATGTATGGGGCATTTTATTCTGTGATCCTAATTTGCTTAATATCTATTATATACAGCAGGGCTGGCCAAACTAGTCCTCAAAATCTACCAACAGTACACATTTTCCAGACTACCTAGCTGGAGTACAGGTGTAGTCATTACTAATTAAGATGTGCTGCATTCATTCCTCACTGACAATTCTACAGATCTCCAGGAGGCCTGGAAAACATGAACTGTTGGTAGATCTCGAGGACTGGTTTGGCCAGCCCTGATATACACTATACTTAGCCATAAGTAGCTAGTTATAGGTCTGTAACTTAGTAGAGTAGATATGTTGATTTTAGGATGCATAGACCTTTTACCATAGGTCAAATGTTTCCTTTGAAGCCTCTATGGCAATATAGAATAATTAATAAACCACATGCTAAATTTATACAGTATTCCATTTAAAAAAAAAAGCATTATTCTAGGAACATTATGCCATCTTAGAAGTGTTCATTTAATAGGGATTGATCATCTTCAGGGACATTGCATTGCACATTCTTTTTTCCTTTTTTCAATTCTGGAAAGCAGGAGATTTAGCATTCAATCCATGCTGCAAATTATTTGTAGCAAGACGTATTCATTTAAAAATGCCTGAAGGTCACAGGTTTCCAGATGACCTTCTCTATTAGATGAATATGTGAGTGCGGTCCCGAATGTGTATATAACAAGGCAGAGGAAGGAGCAATTTCACAGCGTGATGCTGAATGTAAGCACTACAATGCCTTTCTAATTTGTGATAGGGAGGTTATACAGCATGTGCCATGTACCAATTTCACATACGGTTAAATGACAAGCCAATCTGAGCCACTGGTTGGTACTAACTCCAGCAAGAAAAAAAAATCATAAATAAATAAATACATAAATGCAGAATAAGGGAAGGATTCCTTTTAAGGGTATTTTTCTATTTTTAAAATAACTACACAGGTTCACAATCAAAAACATATGGAGAGTAAATAAACATATAAACAGTGTTATAAATTTGATTACACTAAATGTGCTTGCTATAAAAAAATAGCATTTTCAAAAACCACTATGTCAATGTACTTTGCTAAAACACCGCTCTGCTCTCATCTTCATGTATGTGTCCAACCATTGATCCTTTCATATGTAAATAATCAAGACCTTTTCTCTGTTTCTACAGTATATGTAATTATGTAAGATTTTAATTATATAGATTTGTCAAGTTGTGAGCTTGCCTGCAATAAACAATCATGTTTGTTCATCCATATACTACAGTATTTTACTTGCTGAATGTACCATTAACTATCTGCTATGCTTTGGAACTTTTGTACCCCCATATAAATAAAAGGCAGGACTTGGTACCACAATTATTGTTTCCAAGGCTTTTACCAAAAAATAATCTAAAAAGTGTAAAGATAATAAATAGAATTAGTACTCTTATGTTAGAAAGACTTAATACTAAATATATTCCCCCTCTTTTGTACTTTTTAGTTGTGATTCCGCCCTCTGCCAAAACCAGTGGCAGATCCAGGAGGGGGGCAATCAGGGCAAAAAAAAAACCATAACACTTCTCCCCTGCCCACTACCTCCGGCTGCTGTAAAGCAGTTCATCAGCAAATCAGACAGGGAAGCAGAGTCTGCCACAGCTCAGCCACTACAGCCTCCATCCCCATCCCAGCACATGCTTCGGTGTGTTGTGTTGGGATGGGAAGAGTTCGGGGAGGCTGATGTCACTGAGCTGCAGAAGTCTCTGCTCCCTCACTGCCCTGAAAGCCCTTTCACTTGATCTGTCCCTAACCCAAACAGGTGTGAGGTGAATCCTTGAGTTTTCTGAAAACTTAGTACTATCTTTAGAGATTACAGCTGCAGTTTGTTCATGGTTAAAGCAACTCTGCTAAACACAGGTTTTTTACTTCATGGTATGCTGAGAAAAAGTGATGTCAGCAGCCATCAGAAAGAAGCACGCGATGGTGATAAACACTTCATTCCCAGAATGGAATGGCAAAACTATTGCCGTTGAAACCATCAATGGTTGCTCTTGTCAATCATAACTTTCTGATGGCCATACGTATCAAAGAGCAGCTTACTGCTTCATGAACAGTAGACATGCATCTTCTGTGATGAGGTCACAACCCCATTGTGATGTGGCCATGACCCTTAAATACGTAAACCTACCAAAGACATTACCACAATTTTAAAACTGCAATCAGGTAGTCTATGATGCCACCTCTTCTATCCTGTTGTGGCAGAGACGGGACCCCCAGTCTTTCAAGTCAGCTGCTTCAGTAACTTCCATATCTAAATACTACCATGCTTTAGTTTCCTGTGTACATCATTGTGGTAAAATATGCTGAGCAAGCCTAACAATATTAGTCCTCTGTCGCCATCAGGGTCATAAACAGTTCAGCAAGAGGCAAGTTTAAATCATCCCAATTAACAAATAATATGTGACAAGTCCTCTCTCATTATCTTTTGCAATTCAGTAACATAAATAGAAAAGGAACCATAGTATTATTAACATATATACATGATAAAGCACCTTACAGCATATCATTTAGAAAAATAACTAAGGCAAATGCAATTAAAAGAAAACAAGACACTTTTCTTTTCTTATAAATCAACCTACAAGGATGTGTAAATGTGCACGTTGATATACCACCATTCTAAACTGTAATTACCCCCTCATTTTTGTCTTTTCCATACCAGCACCTTTTTTTGACCAAGAAGCTGTGTAATGGAAGCATGACTGACTTAACTTGTCCACTATGGTTTAAGGGAGTTCTTTGCATGTGCTCTTGTTGATCAATTATGTGCTTTCAACTGCACCAGGCTGCAACAGATAAATTCACTGCAGGTAAGACACACATTTTCAGTCCTCCAAATACATGGGGTTCTCTAGGGTTTTGAGCGAAATACCCCAGATTTGTCCGTAGCACACTGCTTGTATTGCCACATACCTCCCTTCCCCTTAGCATCGACAAGTCGGCTGCATCACCATTAGAATCCTGAGAGATTCTGGCTGTGCATGGAAGTGACTGTCACATCTATGCATACGGGCTAATACTTGAATCAGAAATAGTCCTAATTGTAAGATCTGGATATCTTATTCAGGCAGTGCGTCAAAATCTGACTGCCAGTATTTTTAAAGGGAACCTCAATCAATAGTCCTTATAAGGAGCTCCACAAAGGAGTCTCGAATAATTATCTTTAAGGCAGAATTTTATATCTAGGACCATCAGGATTCCTAAAAGGAACAACCAAGAAAGCTCTTATCAGGAGCTAACTTAAGAGAATCTTTTTCTATCATTGGGGGTGATTCAGAGTTGTTCGCTCGCAAGCTGCTTTTAGCAGCATTGCACACGCTAAGCCACCGCCTACTGGGAGTGAATCTTAGCTTCTCAAAATTGCGAACGAAAGATTTGCAATATTGCGAAAATACTTATCTGTGCAGTTTCTGAGTAGCTCAAGACTTAGTATGCCAGTGCGATCAGTTCAGTGCTTGTCGTTCCTGGTTTGACGTCACAAACACACCCAGCGTTCGCCCAGACACTCCTTCGTTTCTCCAGCCACTACCGCGTTTTTCCCTGAAACGGTAGCGTTTATTCAAGCACTCCCATAAAACAGCCAGTTTCCGCCCAGAAACACCCACTTCCTGTCAATCACATTACGATCACCAGAACGAAGAAAAAACCTCGTAATGCCTTGAGTAAAATACCAAACTTCATAGCAAATTTACTTGGCGCAGTCGCAGTGCGAACATTGCGCATGCGCAATTAGCGGAAATTCGCTGCGATGCGAAGAAAATTACCGAGCGAACAACTCGGAATGACCACCATTATAGCCAAGGTTGTGATTCTCCACACATAAATCTATTAATGGCAAATAAGCCTGTTTTATATATTTGTTACCCCTAATGAAGTTGATAAGATGAAACGCGTTGGATTTGTCAGTCAGGAGTTTCCAGCATAGTTTGTGAAGATACTACCTTTTGAGCTCGCACCTTGAAAAAGGTGAGGGAGTATCTAGAGTTAAAGACCACACAACGAACTTACTGGTTATCCTTTATTGTTATCATTTTAAATACATCTTTGTAAACATTATATGATGAATTTTATGTGAAAACTGCATTTGTTCAAATGTGTGTTATTAAAACTATTTTTTTACTAATTGGCCTTGGGCCTCTTGTTTGGGTGACCATCTTGGTGAGGGGTGTCCGTTACAGGTTCCCAGACACAAATCTTCTCCAGTATTCAATTCTGACTCATGGAAACAACACTGGAAGAATCATTGTAGATACATTCTTATTTAGCGCACTTGGGAAACTGTTTTTATAATAAATATATATATATATATATATATTGTCAAAATGTATGAGTGTGCGCTCATGTGGATCAAATATAATCTGTAGTAAAATATTAAAATATTTCTTATAATTAAAATATTTTCACATGCATTCCTCACAAACGTGGGTGGCAGCTGATAACAAATTATGGCGATTAGAATGTGCAAAAAATAGAAGTGATCAGCACCTAATAATGCCTAGAAAATGACGGTGAAGACGGAATGAAATTTAGTGGGAAAAAAAATGGGACAAGCGCTTATCTCAGATAGGAATCTTTGGTCCTCAGACCAATATCATCACAGTAATATGCAAAAGAGAAAAAGAAACAACCAATAGTGTGTACCGTTTACACCTATATGTACTTATAGCATTTTTCTACTTAGTGAGTGTTAATTGGAAATGCTCCCAGAATATCACTCTCCACAATAGCGTAGTAGAAAGATAATTTTTCACATTGATCCCCTTGATGAAGGCCTTTGCATTGGGACAAAACGCGTCAGGAGTTACCCTGGACCCTCTTTTGATGGACAGATAAGCTTTTATATCAATTGTTTCTTGTACGTGTGATACCTGCTCGTTTTAAACCGTGGTTTAATTTATGTACTAAAGTAAATGTGAAGGGAGATATCCTGGACCCTATTTTTATGGACAGATAAGCTTCTATATCATTTGTTTCTTGTACGTGCGATACCTGCTCATTTTAAACCGTGGATATATTTTATGTACTTAATTAAAAGTGAAAAATGATCTTTCTACTACGCTATTGAGGACCGAAGATTCCTATCTGAGATAAGTGCTTGTTGTCAGCGTCCGTATTCTTACTGGTACGCTTCGGCCGTGGGGCTGGCTTCTCTGGCGGTGTGCGGGCAGCGGCGGAGGTGGGCTGCTGTGCCGGGTCCGTGAGCAGCAGTGGCAGCGGTGAGGGGGTCCACTCATGGCGGCGGGACGCCGCTACAGCAGGTCGCTCTTGCTGAGCCATTGCTAGGAGACCAGAGGCAATGAGCAATGTGGCTTTGCAGAAAGGTCTGCATTACTGGGCGCCGCCATGTTGGAGAGCAAGTTTTAAGCATAGTTCCTGTTTCCTGTTTCTTCCAGCCAATCCAGGGGAAGCTCTCCCTATAAAAGGGGGCTGGTTTAGGACAGGGATGCCAGTGCTTCAAGTTACAACCCTGTTGTAGGTGCTTTAGCCTGTGCTCCCAGGATCCTTGTCGTAGTCTGGTTACTCCTGCTCCTGCCTGGTCGGTTCTCTGTTGCTGCTGCAGTCCTGCCGTTCCTTACCTGCTACTGCCTGTGGAAGCGCTCCTGGAAATACCGGTCCAGTAAGACCCTTTGGGCACAGTCAGCTGCCTTGTCTTTCAAGCCACACTCCACAGATCTACTGCACCAGCCACCTCTTTGTACCACCGACCACAACCTGCAGATTGTTATCGTCAGCCTCCAAACCACAGTCCTTGTATCCAGCCACATCTTTAATTACCATCCATAGTTCCACAGTTCATTATCTACAGTCTTGTCTTTCAAATCACAGTCCACACTTCTTACCTCCAGCCATGTATTTTTACCACCATCCACAGTTCCGCAGCTCATTATTCACAACCTTGTCTTCCAAGCCACAACCTGCAGTGCTTTATCCGCAACTACGTTCTTTAACCAACGTGCTCCAGCCACAGTTCTCTACCTCAGCCCTGTACATAATAAATACTATTCTTTGACTTTCAACCCCACCTACGTTCTTCATTGTTCTGTGTCCCATGCGAAGGAACTATATCCAACCCCCTCACCTTGTTCACCCACAGCCATCTACCTCCTCAGGCAAGTCTCAGCCGCCGGATCCTCAAACTTTGCTAGACGTGACACTTGTCCCATTTTTTTTCACTAAATATCATTCTATGTCCCCACCGTCATTTTCTAGGCATTATTTGGCGCTGATTACTTCTATTTTTTTACATATATATATATATATATATATATATATATATAAATTGTAGGTTCTTAATTACTCACAACCTCACATTTGTTCAGCAAACATGGTCTCCCTGACCACTAGGTGAGCTCAAAGCAAGCTCTGTCATACGGCCACTGACTGGCATCAGAAGACTCACCACTGGTTCCCACAAATCTTTATACCTTCACACAACTAATTAGTCACACCCACATAATGCAGCTGTGTGTATTTACTGGGCTGTAGCAAGGGGCAGGTTTCTTATCCCTACTGGCACCTTGTCCCAGGGAGTGTCCTGTCCTGAGCATCAGTATGCATCTTTGCCACTATATATATATATATATATATATATATATACACACACACACACACACACACACACACACACACACACACACACATATATATATATAGGAATGGGAACACTCACCAATCTTCAATCTGCATATAACTTAATCAGACCATCAAAAAGGCAATTATATTACATCAACATTTTGGTCCCGACTTGACAAAGGGACCGAAACGTTGATGTAATATATTTGCCTGCTTGATGGTCTTATTAAAATATATGCAGATTGAAGACTGGTGAGTGTTCCCATTCATTCCATATATTAGAGTGGAGATTGCTGTATGGTACCCTCATTGGACGGCACCCCAGCATGTGAACTTAGAAACATGAGTGTGGACGATACGTATCTATATATATATATATATATATATATATATTTATGTAATAATCCTCACCACCAGGTTCCAACCGGGGCTATGATCAGGAAGAACCAGCACTCCATAATTCACAGAAGAAACTTTAATTGTCCTTATTCTTTTAAGACAAGTCACATATACGTAAGCGTGAATAGTTACTTATCATTCTCAATATTCAGCATATTCAGCTTAACCTGGGGAACATGATCCAAACCAGGAGTGGCTCCCAACAGCCGTTTCGGGCAAAGCCGTCATCAGGGGAGAATCCAAACATCTAATCACAGATATGTCCTTATCTACCCTTCACAATTATCCCACACTGCGTTCACCTGTCGTATGGTACTTTCAAACATTCCCGCCACTCAGCTTACCTCTCACGTTCCACGAGAAGCCCGCATCCCCGGAGCACATCAAGATGACGTCCCAAAGTGCGCCGCTCCCGATGACAGCTGCGGGTTGCTAGGCAACACGTGGTGAGACACCAGTGTCCAGACGCCGCCGCGCCCGCCGCCGCCGTCATCACGTTGTGACGCGGCCGCGACGGCAACCGCGTCGCTAGGCAACGGGCATACTCAACACAGAGAGGCACGTCACTGAAAGACACAGTGACGTTGAGGGTGTATTCCTCCCCGCTGCAAAGTAACAGGGCCAAATTCACCCTGGCTGATATGTGGAAAGGCTCGAAAGTCACAAATACCATTATATAACCACAATAAAAATTCACATATAATCAGATCGGTACTGAACTTGGGCTTATATACTATTCTTCCAATCAGCCACAAGCGCCGATCGAAATGTGTGTGCCATGTCGGAATTGAACTGTAGGTATGCACTGGAATATTAATATAATAATAATAAAAAAATTCTCAAAATGCTTTAAGCTTCCAGTGTGCAGCCTACCTGTTAATTCATGACAAATCACTAATACTAAACAAACCAACACCATAAAAACCGTGCACATCATCATGGAGTAAATGAGTACTAGACACCCCTATTAGAACCATAACCTATTCCTGTCAGTTATATAATCAATCACATTTACTAGTCATGATATTATGCCGGACCTGAATTAATACAAGTGCCCACCGAATATCTATACTATAAATAAGATGTCAACAAAAATTCTTCATTTAGACCTTCCGGAGCAAGTGATTTCAATTGATAAATCCACCTGCTTTCTTGCTTCAGCAACATCCTGCCTCTGTCACCACCTCTCCTCAATGGTGGAATATGATCCAGAGGCATACATTTAAAGTCTTTCACAGTGTGTCCACACTGAGCAAAGTGCTTGGCTACGGGGGGAGTGCTTGGTTCTATTTTCATAATAGCCTTCTTAATCGATGATCGGTGCATTGAGGTTCGCTCCTTAAGCATACGAATGGTCTTGCCAATATACAGTTTTTTACACGGACATATAATCGCATATGTGACAAATTTAGTCTCGCATGTCATTCTGTGTCTCAAAGCATGTACATCACCCCTGGTCGGATGAACAAATTTGTTCCCTGTCAGCATATGACTGCAGTTGGCACAAGAGCCGCATTTATATGATCCCACTTGAAGATTGAGCCAGCCCGTATTGTTTGCCACTCTCGGGCTAATGTCGGAGTACGCTACACGTTCTTTGAGGTTCTTGCTCCTCTTGTAGCTGAACAAGGGAGTCCTCTCACATACTCCGCTCAGTGCTGGATCTGTGCGCAAAATGTGCCAATGTTTCAGTATTGACTTTTTTACCAACCCAGAAGTGATGGCATATGTGCTGGCAAAAACCATGCGATCCATCTCCTTGTTCTTTTTACAAGGTATCTGTAGGTCCTCACGCTTCCGTTCAAGGCATCTGGTAACCGCATTCTGTACCTCATGTTTATCATAGCCCCGGTCAATGAAGGTCTGTCCCATCTCTGCCAAAGCCTCAGGTAACTTGGTGACGTCTGATGTAATGCGTGCCACTCTCAACAACTGAGAGAATGGCAATCCCTTCTTTAAAGGCTGCGGATGGAAGCTGGATGCCAACAGCAGGGTGTTTTTGTCCGTTGGTTTCTTAAAAATATTGGTGGTAAATTTCCCTTGATCAATACCCACCAGTACATCTAGATAATCAATCTGGGTATCACTATACTTGTGGGTAAACTTGATTGATCCAGGACCAGCATTCAACTTATCAACAAATTCATTTAGAAGTTTTATACCACCAGTCCACAGAAAAAACAAATCATCTATGAATCGAACATAAAAACTAATGTATCTTGAAAAAACAGAATCCTGCATAATGTAATTACATTCAAACTCATACATAAATAAATTGGCATATGATGGGGCCATATTAGACCCCATCGCGGTGCCATTTAACTGCAAAAAAAAGGAATTGTTGAACAAAAAATAATTTTTATGCAAAATAAGTTCAATCAACAATAAAAGAAAATCCACAGGTGGACCTGAGTAGTGTGGACTGGTGGTGATGGCCTGTCTCACTGCTTCTACCCCCTCACAATGCTTAATACTGGTGTACAAACTGGTGACATCCATGGTCACCAGTAGACTACCACATGGTGGGGACCCACTGCGAGATAATTTGGTTATAAAGTCTGATGTGTCCTTTATGAAATACGGAGTGTTCTGAACCACCGGTTGAAGGTGGTAGTCCACAAACTGGGACAGCGGCTGGCTTAATGAGCCATTGGAGGAAATGATGGGCCTACCCGGGGGATCCACCAGGCTTTTGTGAACCTTGGGCAAGATATACAGGAGCGGGATCCTCGGGTAGTCCTGAGTAAGGAAACCGACAGTTTGGTCATTGATCCAACCATTGGTCAGACCCAGATTAATTACAGAATCTATCTCTCTTTTGAATTTCTCAGTGGGGTCAAAGGTAAGTTTCTTATAGCACGTCTCATCTGTCAGCTGTCGCATGACTTCCCTTACATAATCTGTTCTATTTAATATTACTATCCCCCCACCTTTATCGGCGGGGCGGACAACTATATTATTGTTGTCATGTAAAGATTTGATCGCTGCAAGCTCATCTTTGCTCAAATTTGAGTGTTTAATCCTGGTTTTATGAATTAAAGGCAGCGTATCTAACCGAACTAGCCTCATGAATGTTTCGATGGACGCATTATTTGAGGGAGGGTCAAACGTACTAGGGACCCTGAATGGGGTGTCGTCCTTATTACAAATCGTACTGCTAGACACATTAGCTCTTTTATTGAAAAAATCTTTCAATCGTAGCTGTCTGTGAAATCTATATAATTCCACTTCAAAATCGAATGGTTTCTGTTGATGTGTCTGTACAAATGATAAACCTCTCGATAATACACTTTTTTCAGATTCTGTTAAATTGTAAGTGGAGAGATTGTAAATTACTATCTCCGACTGCCCTTGGTCTCTTTTGGATTTTTTGTGTTTGATCCCCCCTCTCCTGCAATGCTTCCCAGTTCTTTGTCTGATGTTTTCTTGCTGCGTGTGTAAACCTTTGCCCCTAAAAAATGCTGCTGCTTCTGTTTACCTGAGCAGTCTGAATCACTTTGAGATGTGTTGGATTCAATATCCGTAAACTGTCTTATTGGTCGTCTACGCTGACCCTGTCCCACTCTCCATTGTTTTCTATTAGTTGGTCCAAATAACCAAGGGTAAACCTTCAAATCTCTATAATCCTCTTTCACCTTCCTGTATTTCACTTTCTTAAAGGACAACAATTCAGACTTAAACGTGGCCAAACTCTCATCAAGTTTCGATAACCAATCTGTACTGGTATCAGCTTTCACAATCTCCAAACCAGCTGTTTCACAACTCTTAATCTCTTTTTCTAAATTCCTCATATCGGTGTTGACATGTTGAATAACTAGTAACATTAAGTCAAAGCTACATTGGTTCAAAATTAAACACCACTGTTTGCAAAATTATTTACAGTTGCGCCCCAACGTGGGTTGGTTTTTAATCCTAAACCCGCGGGGAATAAGACCATCTTTATGGTACTGTGACAATGTCAGCCCGTGCAATTCCAATTCAATGAATCTCTTACGTAATCTTAATAGATCATCATTGATTTCACCAGGGCTGTCTTTATCAAACGCCAACTGTTCAGTATTCGCAAACAAAATTTTGGATATATCCTTATCTAGGAACCGTTTGGTTCCAGATATGTCAGCAGAATTAAACTCCATGATGAAATCACAATGTGAAATACATGCATCAATAAAAACAAACAGACATAATACAAATCAAAAATAACAAAAAATGACTAAAACCGTGGTGCAGCCTGAATCCAGTGTCCAGGATAATAATATATAAGTCAATAGACCGCACAAACACCAAGTTCATACAGATCAATCCAAGGGTGCTCGGTAAGTGTAATTGAATATGTAATAATCCTCACCACCAGGCTCCAACCGGGGCTATGATCAGGAAGAACCAGCACTCCATAATTCACAGAAGAAACTTTAATTGTCCTTATTCTTTTAAGACAAGTCACATATACGTAAGCGTGAATAGTTACTTATCATTCTGAATATTCAGCATATTCAGCATAACCTGGGGAACATGATCCAAACCAGGAGTGGCTCCCAACAGCCGTTTCGGGCAAAGCCGTCATCAGGGGAGAATCCAAACATCTAATCACAGATATGTCCTTATCTACCCTTCACAATTATCCCACACTGCGTTCACCTGTCGTATGGTACTTTCAAACATTCCCGCCACTCAGCTTACCTCTCACGTTCCACGAGAAGCCCGCATCCCCGGAGCACATCAAGATGACGTCCCAAAGTGCGCCGCTCCCGATGACAGCTGCGGGTTGCTAGGCAACACGTGGTGAGACACCAGTGTCCAGACGACGCCGCGCCCGCCGCCGCCGTCATCACGTTGTGACGCGGCCGCGACGGCAACCGCGTCGCTAGGCAACGGGCATACTCAACACAGAGAGGCACGTCACTGAAAGACACAGTGACGTTGAGGGTGTATTCCTCCCCGCTGCAAAGTAACAGGGCCAAATTCACCCTGGCTGATATGCTCCCCAGGTTATGCTGAATATGCTGAATATTGAGAATGATAAGTAACTATTCACGCTTACGTATATGTGACTTGTCTTAAAAGAATAAGGACAATTAAAGTTTCTTCTGTGAATTATGGAGTGCTGGTTCTTCCTGATCATAGCCCCGGTTGGAGCCTGGTGGTGAGGATTATTACATATTCAATTACACTTACCGAGCACCCTTGGATTGATCTGTATGAACTTGGTGTTTGTGCGGTCTATTGACTTATATATTATTATCCTGGACACTGGATTCAGGCTGCACCACGGTTTTAGTCATTTTTTGTTATTTTTGATTTGTATTATGTCTGTTTGTTTTTATTGATGCATGTATTTCACATTGTGATTTCATCATGGAGTTTAATGCTGCTGACATATCTGGAACCAAACGGTTCCTAGATAAGGATATATCCAAAATGTTGTTTGCGAATACTGAACAGTTGGCGTTTGATAAAGACAGCCCTGGTGAAATCAATGATGATCTATTAAGATTACGTAAGAGATTCATTGAATTGGAATTGCACGGGCTGACATTGTCACAGTACCATAAAGATGGTCTTATTCCCCGCGGGTTTAGGATTAAAAACCAACCCACGTTGGGGCGCAACTGTAAAGAATTTTGCAAACAGTGGTGTTTAATTTTGAACCAATGTAGCTTTGACTTAATGTTACTAGTTATTCAACAAGTCAACACCGATATGAGGAATTTAGAAAAAGAGATTAAGAGTTGTGAAACAGCTGGTTTGGAGATTGTGAAAGCTGATACCAGTACAGATTGGTTATCGAAACTTGATGAGAGTTTGGCCACGTTTAAGTCTGAATTGTTGTCCTTTAAGAAAGTGAAATACAGGAAGGTGAAAGAGGATTATAGAGATTTGAAGGTTTACCCTTGGTTATTTGGACCAACTAATAGAAAACAATGGAGAGTGGGACAGGGTCAGCATAGATGACCAATTAGACAGTTTACGGATATTGAATCCAACACATCTCAAAGTGATTCAGACTGCTCAGGTAAACAGAAGCAGCAGCATTTTTTAGGGGCAAAGGTTTACACACGCAGCAAGAAAACATCAGACAAAGAACTGGGAAGCATTGCTGGAGAGGGGGGATCAAACACAAAAAATCCAAAAGAGACCAAGGGCAGTCGGAGATAGTAATTTACAATCTCTCCACTTACAATTTAACAGAATCTGAAAAAAGTGTATTATCGAGAGGTTTATCATTTGTACAGACACATCAACAGAAACCATTCGATTTTGAAGTGGAATTATATAGATTTCACAGACAGCTACGATTGAAAGATTTTTTCAATAAAAGAGCTAATGTGTCTAGCAGTACGATTTGTAATAAGGACGACACCCCATTCAGGGTCCCTAGTATGTTTGACCCTCCCTCAAATAATGCGTCCATCGAAACATTCATGAGGCTAGTTCGGTTAGATACGCTGCCTTTAATTCATAAAACCAGGATTAAACACTCAAATTTGAGCAAAGATGAGCTTGCAGCGATCAAATCTTTACATGACAACAATAATATAGTTGTCCGCTCCGCCGATAAAGGTGGGGGGATAGTAATATTAAATAGAACAGATTATGTAAGGGAAGTCATGCGACAGCTGACAGATGAGACGTGCTATAAGAAACTTACCTTTGACCCCACTGAGAAATTCAAGAGAGAGATAGATTCTGTAATTAATCTGGGTCTGACCAATGGTTGGATCAATGACCAAACTGTCGGTTTCCTTACTCAGGACTACCCGAGGATCCCGCTCCTGTATATCTTGCCCAAGGTTCACAAAAGCATGGTGGATCCCCCGGGTAGGTCCATCATTTCCTCCAATGGCTCATTAAGCCAGCCGCTGTCCCAGTTTGTGGACTACCACCTTCAACCGGTGGTTCAGAACACTCCGTATTTCATAAAGGACACATCAGACTTTATAACCAAATTATCTCGCAGTGGGTCCCCACCATGTGGTAGTCTACTGGTGACCATGGATGTCACCAGTTTGTACACCAGTATTAAGCATTGTGAGGGGGTAGAAGCAGTGAGACAGGCCATCACCACCAGTCCACACTACTCAGGTCCACCTGTGGATTTTCTTTTATTGTTGATTGAACTTATTTTGCATAAAAATTATTTTTTGTTCAACAATTCCTTTTTTTTGCAGTTAAATGGCACCGCGAT
Organism: Pseudophryne corroboree; assembly: GCF_028390025.1. Lineage (NCBI taxonomy): Eukaryota > Metazoa > Chordata > Amphibia > Anura > Myobatrachidae > Pseudophryne > Pseudophryne corroboree. Next base: position 200,641,103 of record NC_086446.1, read on the forward strand.
GGGGTCTAATATGGCCCCATCATATGCCAATTTATTTATGTATGAGTTTGAATGTAATTACATTATGCAGGATTCTGTTTTTTCAAGATACATTAGTTTTTATGTTCGATTCATAGATGATTTGTTTTTTCTGTGGACTGGTGGTATAAAACTTCTAAATGAATTTGTTGATAAGTTGAATGCTGGTCCTGGATCAATCAAGTTTACCCACAAGTATAGTGATACCCAGATTGATTATCTAGATGTACTGGTGGGTGTTGATCAAGGGAAATTTACCACCAATATTTTTAAGAAACCAACGGACAAAAACACCCTGCTGTTGGCATCCAGCTTCCATCCGCAGCCTTTAAAGAAGGGATTGCCATTCTCTAAGTTGTTGAGAGTGGCACGCATTACATCAGACGTCACCAAGTTACCTGAGGCTTTTGCAGAGATGGGACAGACCTTCATTGACCGGGGCTATGATAAACATGAGGTACAGAATGCGGTTACCAGATGCCTTGAACGGAAGCGTGAGGACCTACAGATACCTTGTAAAAAGAACAAGGAGATGGATCGCATGGTTTTTGCCAGCACATATGCCATCACTTCTGGGTTGGTAATAAAGTCAATACTGAAACATTGGCACATATTGCGCACAGATCCAGCACTGAGCGGAGTATGTGAGAGGACTCCCTTGTTCAGCTACAAGAGGAGCAAGAACCTCAAAGAACGTGTAGCGTACTCCGACATTAGCCCGAGAGTGGCAAACAATACGGGCTGGCTCAATCTTCAAGTGGGATCATATAAATGCGGCTCTTGTGCCAACTGCAGTCATATGCTGACAGGGAACAAATTTGTTCATCCGACCAGGGGTGATGTACATGCTTTGAGACACAGAATGACATGCGAGACTAAATTTGTCACATATGCGATTATATGTCCGTGTAAAAAACTGTATATTGGCAAGACCATTCGTATGCTTAAGGAGCGAACCTCAATGCACCGATCATCGATTAAGAAGGCTATTATGAAAATAGAACCAAGCACTCCCCCCGTAGCCAAGCACTTTGCTCAGTGTGGACACACTGTGAAAGACTTTAAATGTATGCCTCTGGATCATATTCCACCATTGAGGAGAGGTGGTGACAGAGGCAGGATGTTGCTGAAGCAAGAAAGCAGGTGGATTTATCAATTGAAATCACTTGCTCCGGAAGGTCTAAATGAAGAATTTTTGTTGACATCTTATTTATAGTATAGATATTCGGTGGGCACTTGTATTAATTCAGGTCCGGCATAATATCATGACTAGTAAATGTGATTGATTATATAACTGACAGGAATAGGTTATGGTTCTAATAGGGGTGTCTAGTACTCATTTACTCCATGATGATGTGCACGGTTTTTATGGTGTTGGTTTGTTTAGTATTAGTGATTTGTCATGAATTAACAGGTAGGCTGCACACTGGAAGCTTAAAGCATTTTGAGAAATTTTTTATTATTATTATATTAATATTCCAGTGCATACCTACAGTTCAATTCCGACATGGCACACATATTTCGATCGGCGCTTGTGGCTGATTGGAAGAATAGTATATAAGCCCAAGTTCAGTACCGATCTGATTATATGTGAATTTTTATTGTGGTTATATAATGGTATTTGTGACTTTCGAGCCTTTCCACATATCAGCCAGGGTGAATTTGGCCCTGTTACTTTGCAGCGGGGAGGAATACACCCTCAACGTCACTGTGTCTTTCAGTGACGTGCCTCTCTGTGTTGAGTATGCCCGTTGCCTAGCGACGCGGTTGCCGTCGCGGCCGCGTCACAACGTGATGATGGCGGCGGCGGGCGCGGTGTCGTCTGGACACTGGTGTCTCACCACGTGTTGCCTAGCAACCCGCAGCTGTCATCGGGAGCGGCGCACTTTGGGACGTCATCTTGATGTGCTCCGGGGATGCGGGCTTCTCGTGGAACGTGAGAGGTAAGCTGAGTGGCGGGAATGTTTGAAAGTACCATACGACAGGTGAACGCAGTGTGGGATAATTGTGAAGGGTAGATAAGGACATATCTGTGATTAGATGTTTGGATTCTCCCCTGATGACGGCTTTGCCCGAAACGGCTGTTGGGAGCCACTCCTGGTTTGGATCATGTTCCCCAGGTTATGCTGAATATGCTGAATATTGAGAATGATAAGTAACTATTCACGCTTACGTATATGTGACTTGTCTTAAAAGAATAAGGACAATTAAAGTTTCTTCTGTGAATTATGGAGTGCTGGTTCTTCCTGATCATAGCCCCGGTTGGAGCCTGGTGGTGAGGATTATTACATATTCTATTACACTTACCGAGCACCCTTGGATTGATCTGTATGAACTTGGTGTTTGTGCGGTCTATTGACTTATATATATATATATATATATACTGTATATATATATATATATATATATATATCTATCATGGCAAAGAGGACATCATGCCACATTCTGATGTGTATATGTAAAGCAGAGACTTGGTCAGTAGAAAAAACATGATGAAATGGAGTTTGAGTTCATCCAATGTGCGGGATGCTGGCTGAACTCAGACTTTCTTTTAAAGGGGCAGTCACTCACAAGGCGTAATCGTATCTTTTTGAAATTGTATCTGTTTTTATTTTGGTTACATTCAAAATAGAATGTTAGACTAGCTCATGGTGATGAAAAGTTGAGGTATGCTGGGTATTTTTCCTATTACTGAATGTTGTGCATATACTAGTCCATACAAGGGCCAATCAAGTCACAATAGTCTCAATAAATTACAGCATTCAGATATGCATAATGTAATATTTAAAAAAAAAACTTTTTAAATTATATTACATTTAAAAAAATAAAAAAGTCAATGTTATTAAATGTTTTTTAAGGGAAAAAAATATCAGTTAAGTGGTTAAGCATAATTAGAATAGATACTTATAATTTATTCATCTGCAGCTCATAAATAACTAATATAATAATGACGGGGCCCAGAACATGCTTCATACAGTATGTCCATAGCTGTACATGTATATACTATACATTTATGCAATGTTTAGATTTTATCTGCTGAGTGGTGAAAGCTACAGTATGTAATTTGGACAAGCTGGCCTAGGACACCCATGGGAAAGTTAGTCTGTAATTGATTTGGTCTTTCACAGCACGTATGTTGTTTCAAAGGTGTGAGAGTCAGCAAAACTGACTGCACAATTGCCTGACAACTCTGAATGTTTCCCACTGCATCTACTGAGGTAGCAGCAAATTGGAACTCAGGCAGTGAATTAATATTTGAGCCTACCGAAATTGTGGTAACTGGAAGTGATAATCATGAGCAGATCACAAATTGCTAAGAAACCGATCTTGGATTTTAATCTTCCTATAGATAATTGGAATATTTAAAATCACCTGAAAAATAGTCCCAAACCACTCGTACCACATACTGTACCTCAGGGTTGATTTTTTTATTTTTTATTGATGTTATGTAGATTTTTTTTAATTAGGAACTTCAATCAATGTGTTACTGTTTGCAAGTGATCCTCACATTGAGTGGTGTTTTGCATCCAATGACTGTTATGGATCTCATCTCAGAACATCTTTACAGTGAACCATGCTATGGAATCTATGCTACTCTTTCTTGGCATTCAATACATATTACAAAACCCAAAGGACTGATATCTCCTGTATTTGCTTTTCCTGCTTCTGTCACCAGTTGATGTCTCCCCTAAATATGCACTCATTAGCTAGTATATTTATATTGCTATAAATTATGCCAATACTGTAGGTGAGAAAATGTATGGAAATATTGAATAAATGCCCAGAACGTGCAACCTCAGTTCACAATGATATATTCCCAATGAAAACTGTGTTATATTTTCTTGTGTTGTACTTTGTCTCTCTCATGTGGCAGAGTGAGACTGCTCTGACTTGTCATGCTTTAAAAAAGTTAACATTTTTAAAATGCATTTTTTTGCTGTAAATGTTACATTTTAGTATTTGAAGAAATAATATATAAAATGACATTGAGCCTTATTCATGTTTGTAAGTAAAGCAAAAACACCTGATATTTAAAAATAAAACTGTCCAGTATTTGAGGGCTACTCTACATGCAAAAGCAGCCAGTATTTGTCCTGCATAAAAAATATATTAATGTATTTGCTGCTCCCCTTGAATGGCAACATGGTTTGCTCCAGATACAAAGTTACTTGCTTTTTTAGCTTTACTTACAAAAATGAGGCCCACTATTTTTATTTTATCATCTACATTGCACTAATATGAATGTTTTGCACTGTGTGTAACTGGCCAGTGGTTTGTCACTTCATTTGGGTTGATCAGACTTATTTTTCTTATAAAAGACTAGATTCTTGGACTTGCTAGAAGCTGTGGAGTGCTCCAAAGTTGGAGTCCTAGGACTTGCAAAATACCATGGATCACTCCAGTACTACTCGAATACGTTGAGGCCTTGGACATGCTAGATGTCATAGCGAGCTCTGGTACTATTGGGGTGAGACTGCTTGAGCCCTCAAGAGGCTTTACACTATTAGGAACCTCCACTGTTCCCTTAGTGCTAGTTACACTCACCGGTAATTAGGGGCCCCCTGGACTTAATTCCTTCAGCAGTAGGAGCTCACCCAATACACAGAAAGAGATGATACGGCAGTAACTTGGCAAAAAAATAACAACAATTTGATGAGACTTCAGTACCACAGGGTCCTTCGAGAGGTAGCAGAGAGTTTGAGTTGATGTGGGCAGACTGGCCTGGCCTGTATTTCTGGAACAGATGCGACTTTGTCATGTAGCATAATAGCTGTCAGGCCATATATGCAGGAACAGCAGTAGCTCAATTTAGCAAGATGTAGTAAATAAACTTGGTGTGCAAAATTTGCTTAAACTCTGCTTTGTATAATGCAGCTAGACCAGGTGTGCAGGATAGACTGCTGTTTTCTGAGGTTTGTCTGCATTTCTCATGTGTGTGTATAGCTTCAAAAAGCAAAACTTTTTGGAGTATGTACTCAGTAGGCAACATCTATCGATGCTATTGCCTATCGAAACCTATGGCCTTCTGACATAATTCCCTGAGAGAATTCAATAGGATCACTTTGAGTTTCCCTGGTGGCTTGGACTTTGCATTTATATTTGCAAATCTACATGCATATGGCATTAATAAAAACTGTTATGCACTCGGTAAGTGGCGGCCTGGGACGTACTGCATTCAGAATGCGATGCATGATAAATCCCACACTCACTCTCTTTAAAGCTAACGTTTTAATACAATTATGAACCTCTTAAACATACATCCATTGTATTATAGAGTACAGTGCTGCAAGTTTTCCACCTATACTCCAAATATAAAGTGCAATATGGACAGGTCACGCATCTGGGGTGCATATATATTAAATGAAAGTACATTTATTTTCTTTGGTAAATATAACTAAAATAGTTATAGCAATTTGCATGTAAATAACAAAATCTATGAAAATCACTGCAAACATGTTTTTGGTACAGTACAGAAACAATGATTGCATTTGGCAGGTGTACAGTGAGTTCTTGCAACTCACAATTTATGTTGTAATGTACAGCTTATAAGGCTTGAAAATTGCATTCTGGTTAGAAGCAATGTTTAGGCAAGGTACTGTACATTTAGAAAATACTGTCACATTGATTTCCTGACTTTTATGTCCTTGTGTCATTTTTACTGCTTACCATGCTCCGATTGTGATGCTATTGTCAGTGCAGTCAAATTGCTACATCTCCACTAGACTTCCACTTTCTAATTGATACTTTTCACCTTTAAAACCAAAGGCAACAGATCTGTATCTTAAAATCTGTGTAAGACACTCACCCAGAAGATGTGTGGGGGTATAGAACTCACTAACAGATAAAAGGCTTGGAAAAGACTGTGCATTGGACAGTGCTTTTCTTTAACCAGGCAGTTTTATACTGTACTGTATGTTGCACTTGAACTCCCAATTAAACATGGCAGTCATCTTATTTTCAGAAATAATCACACTCAATTTAACTGTGATATTGCCAAGAGCAAACACTGTGGTACTGTGTCAGCAACCTTTGGTAGAAAAAGGATTAACAATTGAGCTTTTTAATCGCATGCACAATACTTGCTGACAAGTAACCACACTGTATAACATCAGATAATTCTTAGCAAGGCAAAGGCAGTGTGCCTGTGAACACAAGTGTTTTGGAAAGTAAGCAAACGCTTTCCTAGAGATTAGAACGCAAAGCCAACATCATTTGCATAAGACCCAGTTTAATTAATGGAAGGGCTGCCTATGTGTCCATATCCTAAAGCACTGCAGAATTTGGATGTCAGTATGATCCTGCTTAGGCAGTAGATCAGAGTGTCACAAAAATGAATTGGTCTGGATCCAATGCGTCAATCCTGTCCTGGGGGAGTTTCTCTGCAGTGTTTATTCTACACACTTTATTTATGTCTTACCATTTTTTTCCCTTCGCCTTTTATGTACAGTACGTGTTTATACAATATGATTAAGAATATCATGTTACCTGAACAATAATACAGAAAGGTGGTGATTATAAAAAAAAAATCTCCTCTTCTATTATATGGTGAATTGTTTTATTGTTTTTGTTTTTTCCACTTGATGAGTTATGTCCTGACTTATTTTTTTTATGGAATGTTTAAATGTCAGTAAAGGTAGTACACACCCAATTATAATTACTGCATGTTCTAATTCAAGCAATTTATTTTATCTATTAAAGAAAAAAGAGGCCAGAAAATATAATTCCATTCTAAGTATATAAAGCAAAGAAAGTTACCTTGCCATTCCAAATGAGACCCCACATTTTACAGTAGGGAGTAGAGTTTCCTCATTGCATTGATTAGTCGGGTATCTCCTCTTCTGAGGAATCAGAATGAACATTACTGTCTGTTTGATAAAACTGTACCGGAAAGAAATGTAAATTGAGTCTGGCAATGGTGCGTTAGGGGTTAAAGATTAATTTGTGTTTGTCATTTCCATAAAAACCATACAGTGGGGTACAACTGGTGCAGGGAAACCCTCATCTTTTACCTGTGTGAAGCTTAACTTTGTATCTTCCCAAATAATGTTACAGTACTTTTGTCTTCTCTGAGATACGTTTGCAATGCTCCTAACCTATATATTCCTCATAATAAGGGGATAATGTACTGTAGTGTGCAGATCTACACAATGTATGCAGGTCTAAAAAAACCACTTTGTTGTAGACCCAAAAATTTCACAGTTCTAAGAACACCTTGTTTATTGTCCAAGTACAGAGGTAATAACTCCCTCCAATCAGGGCTCAGCACACACTCCTCTGACCCATGATGCTCATCCTATGATTAAGGCTGAGTAAACAGAGACACTGCAGCAGGATTAACAGCCCCTGATGCACTCTGATTATAGCTGCCAGGCCAGCTGCTCCACACTGCCTTTAACCCTTTAGGCACTGACAAGGCCACAATCCTAATTTGCTCAAGTAGCACTTGGAATCTGCCTCCTCCTAAGGAAAGTTTTATTTACAAAAAGTAAATTAATTTTAAATAATCAGTGACGAGTGGCTTGCAGTGCCCACTCAGCACTAAGTGCTTAACTAGACTGCCTAATGTATAATGTGTCCCCTGCTCACACTGACAATGCAAAAATGCCCCAATGTGCATCAGTATGCAGTGCTAACTGGGCAGGTGAGTACATATAGGCTCAGCATTGTTTCCTTTACCACATTATTGATTTATCTATTTGAATTGAGGCCTCATAATTCCCTTATCACAATATTTATTCTCCATGCACAGGATAGCAGAGCATCATCTACTCAGAGTTTGATAACAATGCACAAATAAAGTGAAAGCAGTATTAGCATTCAAATAAACTAGGGTTTCCCAATTTAGATCTCATGGCAATCTAGTCCAAGTTTAAAGGGTGTCCATGCTTGTGTACAGATGGTATAATCAAACTAACTGTGGTATTAATTATGCCACCTCTGCTTAAGAATGGATATCCTTAAAACCTGGACTGTTAGAGTTCCTTGAGGGACGAGTTCGTGAAGCACTTATGTAAACACATATTATGTGTTTATTAGTCTATCATGTGAACTATGATGTATTATGCCAGAGGTTCCCAAATGCGATCCCAAAGGCACCCTAATGGTCTAGGTTTTAAGCATACCCATGCTTGGCCACAGGTGACTTAATTAGTATCGCAGTCAATTTGACTTAACCGTCTGTAATGAGCCATGGATATAGTGAAAACCTGGACCATTAGTTTGTGCAGAAGACCGTGTTTGGGAACCTCTGTGTAATGCATTATGGGCCTCATGGAGAGCAGGGATCAAAGCAAAATTACACCTTGGCAAACCAAGTTGCACTGTAGGGGAGCAAATATTTTTCAGTGTAAAAATAAAGGTGCCCAGTATCTCTGCTCTACAGGCAAGATCAGCCTATTTCTTCCCTGTATGGTAAAGGCTGTATGGTAAAGGAAGTGGATGACGCTGGTGATGATGAGCTGCTCAGCAATGTTTGTGCGAATAACCGCCTTGCCTGCTAACCATTACTGCAGTCCATACATGCTCCAGGGGTCCCTTAGAAACGGTGATAATTCAGGGTATGTTTTGCAAATGTTGGGATGGGAGCTTTATGTGGACAATGTACTATATGTTGAATAGAAGGTTTTTTTATAAGCAAAGGAAAGCTAATGAAACAGTGTTTTATTTTATGCAGAAAATACTTCTATTCTCATTTTTTCTCACTATGAAATTGCTTGTTTGTCACATTTGTTTCAGCATTTTGAACAAAATCACAATTATTTTGAGTATAAATATGCTTTAGTGGTTTAGTAGAGAAATATTTCCTTTATTTTTACTGTTAGTGATACACACAATTGAAAAATTTACATACTCTTAATTTCTTTATTTTTTTCCCCTAGGATTAATTCATGATTATAACTACATAACGTACAAAAAAGTAAGGGGAAATCATTTTTCTAAATGCTTTTAATTTGAAAATATATTAAAGAAGGCAATTATAATAAAAATAAAACACAAGGAACTTACTGCTACTGCCAACTTTAATGGCCCCAAAACAATGTATGTGCAACAATAAAATAAAATAACAACTTTGCCTTTTATCTGTATTTTGGAAAACAGCCTGGCCAATGGAATGGAAATGACTATAAAATAGCACTTGTACATTTCTTACTTAAAAAAATATCTAATACTAATGCTTTACTATAAACGTGTTCTACCAAGTGTAGATGTATTTGAGAACAATGGTATTAATAATACAAAAAAGGTTTTAGATGTCTTTTATCTATGCGAATCATTTATGTAATTATTTATGTTGAACTTACTACATTACACTTTTGAGCACCATTTGAGAACATGTCTGTGGATACTATTGTTGGATCACATTAGTTTTAGACATATGGCATAATTGGGCATTCTATGACTCACTATGCCCACTTTGCTTAACAAAGACAGTGTGATATGTTTAGACGCATACTGCGAGATCAGCATGCAGAGTGACAGGTGCTCGTTTGCCAATACAAATGTTCTCCATCTCTAAATTAGGTCGCCATAATGAAAAAAATGGAGAGATAAAAAGTACTGGGTTGAACTGATCAGGAGATGAGTGACAAATGTCTCACCAGATATTGCCTATTTGAATACCTGATCATAACCTACATGTTATATACTTTGTGACAAGTTCTATACTTTTAGATTAAAGTGCCAACAATCATAAAATACAAGTCATTTAATTAAAATACATAACTGTATTCCACTGCAATCAGAGTTAGAAACCAGAATGTTCATACCCTTGAATATTTGAGGGTCTAATTCTGGTTTATAATCATACATAGGTTGGAATTAAGGAATGATGTAACTTACAGTACTTAATACCTAGCTAGCTTTGTAAAAGAATTAGAGAGCATTCAAAATATTCATAGCTGTTGTGGAAGAAAAAGGAGGTTTTAAGGGTACATTAAATATTGGTATTACAGTAAAGTTATAGTAACTAGTATATGATCTACTGTATACCGAAAACAAGTACCATTATGATAGTTGCAGTTTTGAGACATATTATTGGAGCCCTAGAGGGAGGATTCAACCAGTGTCATATCCTTTAGAGAGACACCGCCATTCTTGTGAGATACCAGGTGGTGTTTTTCAGGCTGTGGTGTACTTGTTCTCTGATAGTGTCAATAACTAGGATTGCCATAGTGTAAAAAAATGTTCTACCTGTTTCTCTTTATCTAGAATATGGTAGCTTCAACCCAAACCATCCTAAACATTAAGTAAAGTTTGGTCAGAAATAAAAGGTATTTGGGGTATACTTTTGATCCAGCACTGTAGTATCATCTTCTTGCCTGCTGCCCTTAGGGCTAGCAATAGCTCCAGGGTCATTGGTAGATTCGGTACAAAAACACCTAGCATTGCCCATTCCAGAGTAAAGGGTACAAAAGTTACAAGTTTAGCCTCCGTATATCGGCGGATAAGATGTCAGAAATATTTAATAATGGGACTAGTCAAAGGCAATGATGGGTATCCACCTCTTCTTGATGGCATTTTGGGCAGGAGTGAGTCTTGGAAGTTCCCATATGGAAACTTCTGAGTGGGGAGAGGTATTGTGATATGTTTAGTAAGGGTTCGGTGTACATAGTAGCTGGTAGTGTTTTCTGAGAAAACAAAAGGGCTTTTTCCAGAATAGCTATGGATAGGTTAGGTAAATGGGCCAACCACTTGGACACAGCTCCAGTAGTCTCATTATGGTCTAAAATATTCCTTAAAAATGTTTAATGGACTGATATGGCTTTACAGTTAGGCACTGGTTATATCAGGAGGTAGTCAAATGAGCTGCCTCAGTCCACTTCTGAAAAGTGCTCAAGCACATGAATTATGTAGAAACATGCTTGTAGAAAGGCCAAAGGATAAGGGATAACTATGGCAAACTGTGAGAACACTTTAGCAAAGGTCGGAACATGCTGATTATTTATAGAGACTAAGGATCGCATATTATTAAACCCCGGCAGCCTTCATATAGTGAAGGGTGGAGAGCAGGCATGACATCTAGGAAGTTAAGATTTTTAATTAGAGGTAAATGTAGGGAATGATATGGATTCAAGCCAGCACAGCAAATGCCAAACTTTTCTAGTTGTGCACAAAAGTGGGTTCAGTTTCAAGGCTTCACGTATTTCCTGGTCATGTTGGTGTAGAAAGTCACAATATCTCGGAAATTTGATTTTGGTTGGTTTCATTTCCATAAAGCTATACGAATAAGATAAACTTAATTTATGAAGTAATGCATTAACTCGGTGTACAGTATGTCCGCGTTTGGCAAAAGTACCTGGAAGTGGCTGCAGCGGTTAAAGCAAATGGGGAATAGCTACCATCTTGAGCAATTGGCTCTTCCTAAATAGGACAATGGGAGGTGTTTACTTTCCTTTACATCATTAGAGAGAGTAACAATAACTTCAGTTACATTTATTCTGTACAAATCTACAGGATTGCTGGGTACAATGTTCCCTAAATATGGTATATATGTGTTGGCCCATTGTAAGGGGTTTTGAGTAGCCCACTGTGGACAGGTATGAGTACCATATAGTGTCATGACATTAGACTTTTCCAAATTAATGCAAAAAAGCCAGTGCAATTATTATTATTATTATTATTATTATTATTATTAGCAACATCTGTTATTTATAAAATGGCAACATTTTACACAGTGCTGTGCATTAAAAGGATTGTGATACATATAATATTAAAATGAAGCAATATGTTATTATGTCTGAATCAACATACTATACTGTACAATGCAGAAATTGTGTCATTTGTCTCTAAGAGGCCTAATTATCATTCCATACAAAGAAAAAATTGTAGCGCAAACTGATATTCAGTTGTATAAAAATTGGCAACAGCAATAAAACCACGTCATAGAAAGCGGGACTCTGCAGCCATAATGTGTAAAAAGGGGTCTCTGCCTGCCTAATGTGTAAATAGGGGACTCTGCCTACCTAATGTTAAAAAAAGGGGACTCTGCTGCCATAATGTGTAAAAATGGGACTCTGCCTTCCTAAACTGTAAAAAGGAGGACTCTGCCTACCTAATGTGTAAAAATGTGGACTCTGCTGCTGTGATGTGTAAAAAGGGAATTCTGCCTTCCATAATGTGTAAAAAGGGGACTCTACGTGCCATAATGTGTAAAAATGGGGACATCACTTGCCGTAATGTGTAAAAGGGGACTCTACCTGCTGTAATGTGTAAAAGGGGGACTCTACCTGGCATAATGTATAAAAGGGGACTCTGTCTGCTGTACTGTATAAAAGGGGACTCAACCTGGCGTATTGTGTGATAGGGGCTCTACATTGAGTAATGTGTAAAATAGGGCTCTACTTGGCATAATGTGTAAAAGGGGCTTTACCTGGTGTAAAAGTGTGTAAGTGGCACTACTGTGTGGCATAATTTGAATAATAAATAATAATAATTTTTAATCAAATAAAAAACTCTTTTATTGTGGACAGCGCTTTCAACTTTTTTCCTTGATTTATATTTAAATTATTGGGACTCAACAAACCCACTATTGAAAGCAGCAGTGCACAATTGAGAGGAGGTGTATTTTTAAGGAGCTGCACAGCTGACACACACAAGAGCTTAGCGCTTTCTAAGTTTGAGGTTGCTTTTTTGAATAATAAAGACTACTGTACAGCGTAATATGAATTGGTATTATTTTGTGACCATGCCCCTTCCCCATGAAGACACACCCCTATATTTTTTACGCACCCCATATGGCACACACTTGCCCTGTTTTGTATATGGAAGGGGCATGCCGATGCTGTTTCTTGCACACAGCACTATAATGTCTAGTTACGGCACTAGAGGATTGGTCGGCCCCGTGGCAGTCACACTCCCTGCACCTATGATAGCTATGCCTATGCAGCCAGTGTAGATGTGTGTCCAAAATGCTAACCTATGGAGATGAGCTGGAAATTCTCAGCATCAGTCTGCACTGTGATGATGAGTCTGATCCAGGTTGGATAGTGGAGTTCACTCATGTACAAAGTTTGCTGTGGAGATGGATTATGCTTCACAAATGAATGTCACTTGATACTGATCACAACATTGGAAAAATAAGCTGCTGACATAAATCTTAACAGGGAACATCAAAACCTTAACACATTTTTCTGACCCAATGTCAGATTTTTTAGAAGTTGACAGGGGCAGTGGTCATTCCTTATCTCTCCGATAACCATCTGTTCCTGTGAATGCCTGTACTTTTGTTTGCATACTTCAAATTCTGATAACTCTTTCCTTTGGAAACAGTGAAGACACACCCCAAACATTCTTCACTTCCTTTGCTGTGTATGCAGATACAAAGGATGCATTAATCATGCAGTGAATAGAATAAAAACATTATCTTTAATGGTAATTAAGACCCTGTGGCACTAAATCTAAGCTTATATATTTACGCAAAACACAGAAGTAATACAGTGATTTATTGTTCTACATAAACCTCTATACAGTACGACTAAAAGAGCTTATGGAGATTTGGATCAGGAGTTTGTAACAAGATCCCAGTTGGCAGCTGTCACTGTAGCAGGAATAAAGTGTGTATGCTGGTAACTTGCTATTATATCTAGAAAGGAGACTACATTTGAATTGGTTGCTATGTATAGCACACATTTTTTTATTTAGCTTACTTTTATTTTACAGTGTCCTGCAGTGTCCACTTATTCTGCATTGGCTCTGCTTGCATACAGAGTGACATTCTGCTAATGAGAATGACTGAGGAAGATGTTGTTAGTAATATAGGTCAGCATAACCTTTAAGGTCAGCAGCTGTAGCAGAAACTATCTGTAAATTGTCCTATAAATTCTCAAATTAGCCGCCTAATAAGAACAGAAAAAAAATATTGTATAACATATATATTTATTGGTTGCTGATACAAAATCAGTGTAAACGGTAACAGAAAAGGTTCAAAACAGTGGACCTACAGAGTTTAATGATGCAATAATACAAATTAATGAAATTAACAAAATAAAAAGCTGTGTCTTGAAGTATACATATATTAAAAATTAGATAATGGGTCGGATGTAATGACGCTAGAATTTGATGGCCGTGAGGGATGTCAGATGAACACGTACATTTTTTTAAAGGGGCAATCACTTACAAGGCAAAACCATGGCTTGTAAGTGATTGCTCCTTTAAAAAATGTCTGAGTTCGGCCAGCATCCTACATGGGTGCCGAACTCGGGCGTCATTACATCCAGCCCAATGTCTGTAAAATACTGTATACATGATTACCCAATATGTAAAGTTCCTCCTATTATAATTACTAAAAAATATATGCAACTACAGTGTAAGTTAAGTACAAGCTGTAGGTTTCAGTAACTATAAAGTGTCAAACTCACCATAGTCATGTGAACATAGGCTCCAGGGAGTGCAGAGATGCACCTTATTGTCAAACACCATCTCTGTATTGACAGTAAGATTACTGGTGATGATACGAGTGTCAGTAAGTGAGTCACACAATGACTTAAAAGACGTAGCTGCTCAGCAGTGCCCACACTTCACTTTTCACCCACATTATTTCCACCCGCAGAGGATCAGTGTGGTGAATTGTACATGTACTGTCTAAAATACACTGTATTTATTTTTGTATAGTATGAATTGGGGGCAGTACTTTGTGGCAAAATATGTTCAAAAGTATGTGAAGTGAAGGAGTTAGGGGTATTACAGTACATAATCTGATTACAAAATGTTCTTGTTTTGTTTGAAAATTTTGTCTAGGTTTAACATATCTGCTTCCAATCGAGGTTATAAAAGGCCTAGTTGGGTGTGGCTCACTAGCCCGCCCCCATCTAGATGTTATCTCTGTAGCTGAGAGGTGAGTGTATTTAACTACAATTTAATTATGGTTAGGAGGAGATGTACTAAGAAGTGAAAAGAGTGGAGAAGTGAGCCAGTGGAGAAGTTGCCCATGGCAACCAATCAGCATTGAACTAACATTTGAAATTTGCATATTATAAAATGATACAGAGCAGCTGATTGGTTGCCATGTGCAACTTCTCCACTGGCTCACTTCTCAACTCTTTTCACTGCTTAGTACATCTCCCCCTTAGACATTTATGCTAATTATGCTAATATAGGGACTTGCAGAGAATTAGGGCACCTTGATGAGTGACTACAAGCTTAGGTGCTATGATCAAAATATGAACACAATCCCCATGCTTTAATTTGCTAGATTATCACATATTTGCAGTATATTACTGTGAGCTCCAATAACAAAAGTCTTTCTGTTTTAAATACATACAGTACATAACATTAATACTACTGCACAGCTGGTATCATGGACAATATGGGTAAAACTGTGCGCTGTTTGGCTTCATCTAAAAAACATATAGATTAAGCTAAAGCAATGTATCAGGAAAGCTAAATAGCTATACATTATCTACAATAAGTTGCTGAGCTGCTTTTCTTGGCAAGATTCAAATAAAATGGTTTAAAATTAAAGCAGTACCACCATGAAAGGTTCTGAGCCCCACTACTTTTGGTGGGTGTGTTATACATAAAAGGGCCCCCAATAACATGCTGTCATTGCAAAATGGGCATATGGTTGCTGGAGAAGATGTGGCAATACAATTGTAAGGCATGGCTGTACCTCCTTGGTTGGCCCAAGTACTTAGTACCCTCTCCCCTCTCGGCTTCCCTGTTCATATGACATACTGGGCAAACCACCTTATAGCTCTTTGTAACCATATTTATTATTAAAAAAGGAAGGCAATTTACTGCTCTGCTGAAGTGAAATTACTTTAATTCTTCTGGTCCTATGGTGCATTGGGCATGTTATAGAAAAGAAAAAAAAGAAAAGTATAATTAAAAAAACTTCCCATTCATAATCATGCAATCATTTTTCCAGTATAGACTACAAAAATCATTTTGTTTACAGTCAGTTTTAATATACAGCAAAGTTTCCCAAACTCTACTATTATAGTCCAGGTTTTCAGGTTATCCATGCTTCAGGACAGGTGACTTAATTAGTACCTCATTCAATTTAATTTAACCATGTGGACTCAAGCTTTGATATTCTTTGGGATATCTGCTATACAGTATTATATTCCTTAGAAACAAATAGATTTGGAGTTAGTTTGTTTTAGAAGACAACACATGTTCCTGTGTTATATATTTGTAATAGGACCTCAGAGATGGAAATATTTTCTACCATCACCAGCATAAACCAATGTGTGGAGTTTATGGTCAAATAGCATGCTTTAATTGAGCTTTAATTATCAATTTTGTTGGTATTGGTTTTAATATTCCTTCTATTATATTCTATGTAATTTAAATGTAATAACTCTTTCTGTTTTTACACCATTTAAATCAAGCAAGTCTGTTAATACCAAGTTTAACAATATAATGGTGATTGAAATATACGCTGTCATTTTTCCATAAATTCTCTGTTCTTTCTCTTCTATATTTTGACACCAAAAGTGATTTTTATTCCATGAGCATCAGTGCTGTCTACTAATAATTCAATTAGTGACCTCTCTTTTGAGATTCCCACCTAAGGTGACAAATGTCAAGTAAGTACTTTCGTGCTGAGTTGTTGACAAGTACCTGGTGGGAACAGAATAAAGGGCTCAAGTGTCACAGTAGGGTTTCACTGGCAATGCTTCTCCATCTTAGCAAATTTCTGGATTCTGTTCTCCGGACTTTGGCCAACAGACAGTAAGAAATGGAAATACAGTAAAGCATAGTTATGTATAAATATACACTGTGCAGGATTTATTTTATGCATTTATAAAATATTACATTGTAACATGAAACACCTTAAGAATTATTACCAGTAGAAGAGACTTTTGCTGGTAGCATTTTTTTCACTGAATCTAGCAATGAAATGTGAGTGATATTAAAATGTTACATTGCTCAATTCAGTTCATGTTTCTGTGCTGTAAATCAAACTATCTTCCAAGAATGCTATATATTTGCATTACCTGTACTTGTATTGCAGTCTATGGGTAGGAAGAATCACACAGCATCAGTGTCAGCTGTATAGGTACTCATATGTACATATACATATATCGTCCTCCTTGGTTCCTCTTATATATTCACAAGCTGTACTTTAATTCAAGAGGCGATTTGACCAAGTGCAAGATTTGTAATCTATGCCTATAATAAAACTGTAAGGATTGTGTCTGTACATAGCAATTGTTTTTTGATAAATATACTTCTAGGAACTATTTATGAATTATGGAGAGAAAAAATAATTCTTCAGAACATGTTTGCCTGTCTGTTCATTCCAGCATCATGCAAAAACTACTTAATGAAGTTTTATCCCGGTTTAATTATTCTATAGCTTAGTGACCCAGATCAAAAAACTGAGGTATGTACAGTATGATCTCAATGTGACATCAGGGAGAGGAGCAATAAAGGAAAAATCAGACACTTGACACTCTGTGCACTGAAAGTTGGTTTTCCGATCATGCTTCTGCAGATCTTGACTCCACCCAAGTTACAGATGGAGCCTCCGTTATCTTGGCTGTTTCTCCTCCTAAACGCAGGTTTAGTCATGCCTAGTCGATAGCTTAGGTTGCTGAGTTTAATCACGGACAGGTGTGTTGAGGCACGTCTACGTACTCAGCATGCAATATACATCTCCACCACTGGGTGGCTAATGCTCCACTAATCCAGTACTTTAGATCGAATATCGGCGGATTGATCTACATGCTCTGGCAAATGGTCAGTGACGACTGTAATGTTAATATACAGTCCTGTACTGCATACTGTACACACAGATGGTGACCAATGGTCAGACGGAGAGAGTAAAAATAAAGTTTATACAGATGCAAACGAACGTGTTAAAACATTTGTCAATTGCCGTGGCACTGCATGTGTGTGTCCAAGTCCCGTAGGCAAAGCAATAGAGTAACAATTAAAATAGTATATGCATATGCAACTAATGTGTGAAAGCAATACTGTATTTCATTGACTTTAAAGTATGTACAGTACACTGTATGTTTTGTACTATATGAGTGTCCAAGTCCCCTAAAGGCATAAATGAACACCAACGGGAAGGAATCGCTGCTTGCAGTACTTTTACACATAAGCTTGTGTATCTTCCATGAAGTGTTATGGGCAAGTGGTGAAGGCTTCCACCTCCCATGCTTAGGGTCCAGGGTTTTGTTCCCAAAGTGGTAGTGTATTTTTATTTTTTCTGACACTCACTTTATTAATGTGTTTTTTTTTTAAATCTATGGTAATATAGCTTCACATTCACTAGAAGTGTGCACACAGGTCTTACATAAATCAGGGTAAATCTGCAGGAGTGTTTGATTCTGCTACTAAAATACACAGCAGTAATGAGGACCCATAGACATACCAATAAATATAAATGAGTGTATCCTGACGCAATTAGCTGTTCAAGCAACACAGTACAGTAGATCATCGGCGATAGAGAATCCGTGTTGTACTTTATGAGAAGGGATCACTGCTACTGTACCATTTACACACCTATCAAAGTGACTGCAGTTCTCTATCTGATTTCATATACAGTATACTGTAGTATTGTGTTGTACATTTATTGTAACCTGACCTCTCTCCCTGTCTACTGTATGAACTGTGTAGGCTCCCAGGGGGGAAAGGGGGTAGTGGGATGGGGGTAGGGGGAGGTGGTGGCTAAATACCATGTTCTGCAATATGAGCATCCAAGTCCCCTAACGGAATAAATTAACACCAATGAGAAGGATTCGCTGCTTGCAGTACTTTTACACATGAGCTTGTGTATCTTCCATGAAGCGGTGTGGGCAAGCGGTGAAGGCTACTGCCTCCCACGCTTAGAGTCCAGGGTTCGATTCCCAAAGTGTGAGTGTATTTTCATTTTTTCTGACACTTTATTATTATTATTATTATTATTTTTTCTATTGTAATATAGCTTTACATTCACTAGAAGTGTGCGCACAAGTCTTACATAAATCAGGGTAAATCTGCAGGAACATCTGATTCCACTGTCTGAAATACACAGCAGCAATGAGGACCCGTAGATATACCAATAAATATAAATTAGTGTATTCTGATGCAACTAATTGTTCGAGCAACACAGTACTGTTGATCGTCGGTGTTAGAGAATCTGTGTTGTACTTTATGAGAAGGGATCACTATCACTGCTATTGTACCATTTACACATCTATCAAAGTGACTGCAATTCTCTACCTGATTTTCA
Source organism: Pseudophryne corroboree (assembly GCF_028390025.1). Lineage (NCBI taxonomy): Eukaryota > Metazoa > Chordata > Amphibia > Anura > Myobatrachidae > Pseudophryne > Pseudophryne corroboree. The sequence goes on from NC_086446.1 coordinate 200,660,286, forward strand.
TATACAGTACAGTATTGTGTTGTACATATATTGTAACCTGACCTCCCTCTCTGTCTACTGTATGAACTGTGTAGGCTCCCAGGGGAGGAAGGGGGGTGGGGTTATGGGGAGGTGGTGGCTAAATACCATGTTATGCATATGAGCGTCCAAGTCCCCTAACAGCATAAACAAACACTAATGGGAAGGAATCACTGCTTGCAAACTTTTACACATGAACTTGTGTATCTTCCATGATGCGGCATGGGCAAGCGGTGAAGGCTTCCGCATCCCACGCTTAGAGTCCCGGGTTTGATTCCCAAAGTGCAAATGTGTTTTTTTTCTTAAACTTCATATTTTTTTTTTCATTATAATACATTCAATAGAAGTGTGCAGACAGGTCATTCATAAATCAGGGTAAATTTGCAGGAGAGTCTGATTCCGCTGTCTGAAACACACAGTGGCAATTTGGACCCGTAAATATACCAATAAATGAGTGTATTCTGGGCTGTCACAAGGCGGGGGGAGACAGGTGGTGGCCATTTTGTCAACTTGCTATGTGATTGAGTTCAGTGTATTGAAATGTGCATAGAGCTCGACTATCACTATCACCCCTGTGTATTTTAGATAGGGTATTCAGACGCTCCTTCAGCTTTTCCCTGTAGCCTGCAAAATCTGTGCCATAACTCGTTCCGTAGCTAAGGGCTTCCATGGGGCAAGGGATAATGGGTGGCAGCCATTTTGTCAACTTGCTATGCAATTGAGTCCAGTGTATCGTAATGTGCATAGAGCTTGTTTATCCCTATCACCCCTGTGTATTTTAGCTAGGGTATTGTGATGCTCCTTAAGCATTGCCATGTAACTTGCAAAACCTATGCAGTCGCTGGCTCAATAGCTGAGGGCTTCCACGAGGCAAGGGGTCACGGGTGGTGGCCATTTCAATTGAGTCTGGCCTGCTACAGAATTGTATGTGTAATGTACGGTGCATAGAACCTTATTCTCGTAGCCACTGTGTATTTTACAGTAGATATGCTCCTGCAGCTTTGCCCTGCTTTATTCAAAACTTGTGTGCACACTTCTATTGAATGTGAAAGAATAGTACAGTACAACAGATACAAAAATATTTTTTTATAAAGTGTCAGGAAAAATGTACATGCATTTACACTTTGGGAATCGAACCCGGGACCCTAAGCATGGGAAGTGGCACACTTCACCACTCGGACAGATGCTTAAGCCCATTGGTTTTGATTATGCTGTAATGGCTAGGATGCTAACATATCCCTAAAATCAATAGACTACACTGTACCTGTAACACGTTCGCTTGCATCTGTATTTACTACTGGTTTTATTTGTTGATTTGTCTGTGGGACTTGGATGCTCACATATTCCTAATGTCAATAGACTATACTGTGGCTTTATCATGTTCATTTGAGTTTGTATATACTGTACTACTGTATTTACGTCTGTACACTGTAATATACTGTATAACATACTGTAGCATATTGTAGCATAATGAATCACCAGTAAAGTAGTTCTTACTATGTATTTCGGAATTGTATTTTAATGGAGACCACACGCATGTGCAATGGTAATTTTAAAACGCTACATCTGGTGGATGATCGCAGGTATTACACTTAAAGGTAACGCCAAATGCTCTGTGCACCTCCCTATGACTAGGCGTGCCTCCTTGCACCCAGTTAGCCAAGGTAACGGAGGCTCCATCTGTATGCAACGGAACCTAACTTAAAGTGACTGTTCTGCAGAGGAACCTAATTAAGGCAGATATTCTATCGGGATGTGGCGCAGGTGAGACTGTGTTTATACCACATATACTGCTTATCCCAAACTATTTTCCTTTTCAGTTCAAACTCCTGCAGTTTCCTGTCAGCATGTGCTTTGCTATGATGATCAACAAGTCTTAGGACCAGCTACTTCTCCCATGGGCAGCTTTATGTGGCTTGCTCACAAGTTATTAGCCCTAAGCATCGTTTTTTGTTAATCTCTGAAGGAAAAACTGCAAATATTGTTTACAAATAAATTTTGTGATCAATGTGCACAACAGCCGTCGCCAACATGTGGCTCTCAAGCAGCATGCGGATCTTTCTACCTCTGTGTGCTGCTCTTCTCCCTGCTCCTGCCTACCGGCTACCGCTGCACGGAACACTTCTAAGAGTTATGGCCTGTAAGTCAATCAGAGCTTGTGGACTGGCATCAGTGACCCCTGATTTGCTTTCAGACCGTGAGCTCTGATTGGCTCATGGGCCAGCACCATAATTAATATGTGTAAGATATTTGCTGAGGGGCAGGAGAGGCATGCGCTCTCCTCCCTTCAGGCTTAGAGGTGGGTGGCAGATCTGCCGTAGCTGCCCAGCCTTCAGCAGCTGCACAGACCAGCCCGCAGCAGCAACCCAGGCCAGCCCTCAGTAGCCACCCAGACCAGCAGTCCAGCGACAGTGGTGAGCATTATTAGGGGGATTATTTTGTGTGGCACTGTACTGAGGAATAATTTGTATAACAGTGTGATTAGCACTTGGGGGGTTACTGTGGGGACGTGTATCTGGCACTGGGGGCATATATGGCACTTGGGGCATATCTGGCACTGTGGGGACATGTGTATCTGGCACAGGGGGCATATCTATATCTGGCACTGTGGGGACATGATTATCTGGCACTGGGACATATATGTATCTGGCACTGTGGGGACATGTGTATCTGGCACTGGGGATCATATATGTATCTGGAACTGTGGGGGCATGTGTATCTGGCACTGGGGGTTTATATGGCACTGAGGCATATCTGGCAATGTTGGAACATGTGTATCTGGCACTGTGGGGACATGTGTATCTGGCACTGGGGCTTATCTGGCACTGTGGGGACATATGTGTTTCTGGCACTGGGGGCATATCTATATCTGGAACTGTGGGACATGTGTATCTGGCACTAGGGGCATATATGGCACGGGGGGCAAATCTGGCAATGTGGGGACATGTGTATCTGGCACTGTGGGGACATGTGTATCTGGCACTGGGGCTTATCTGGCACTGTGGGGATATATGTGTTTCTGGCACTGGGGGCATATCTATATCTGGCACTGTGGGGACATGTGTATCTGTCACTGGGGCATATATGTATCTGGCACTGTGGGGACATGTGTATCTGTCACTGGGGGCATATATGTATCTGGCACTGTGGGACATGTGTGTATTTGGCAATGTGAAGGCACCCATCTTTTGGCATTTTTATATGTATGTGGCACTGTACTGGGGCATTATATGTATGACAAAAAGGTCATACTCCTTTAAACATCATACCGAAAGGTGTGCGCGCAAAAATGGGGTGTGGCTTTGTGACAACTAGGCCACTCCCCCATTTTTGCATGCGCGCACATGATAGTGGCTCTTACCCTTTATAACAGATCTTTTCTGGCTCTTTGCCTCTGACTGGTTTGCCACCCCTGGTATACAATATAGAATATACTGTGCATCACAATTTTAGGTGGTGCTGCTGTCTTTGTAATTAGTTCCACTGAGCAATAACAGACACAAGCAAAGCCATGATAAATGCTAGTTTTAAATTAAATACCCTTTTTCAATGTTGGAAATGGTGGGATACAGGGGGGAATTATGAGAGCTTTAAAAGTAGGAAAACAAAAATATAAAAATTAGACATGGAAGGCAAATGTCAGCAGAATATGTACACATGTTAAAGTACTATATTTTACTTTTTTCGGCTGCTGTATGTTGCTAATCGCCATTTAAAAGAAAATATTTATGAAAGACTGATGAAAAGACCATCATGTATTATAATTAGTTTAATATGAAAATTTAGAAATGATTTAAATATCCACTAATTAAATTTAAATAAAAAAAAACTTATAGAATGAAAGGTCCATTATGATAACATACTAATTTCTATATTTGTAGGACACTGAATAGCTCTTTGAAAATACAAAATTTACATTTATCAAGTTGGGTCATGGTATTGTCTTTATAACACTTATCATTATATCATTTGGTTGAAATATATTGGATATTTTAGGGGGAATTCAATTAGCTGCTGTAATTTATCGCAGGCTAATTGTTCCAGGGCTATTCAATTAGCTCCAAAGTGAGCCTGTTGGCTGCACATATCATGGATTCTTTTTACGTGAAAAATAAATCTGCGATATCCCCTCAGACGATAAAGCCAGATGCTACCACCATTTTTCAATTTAATGGGGCTAACTGAATTCAACCCTACAGTAAGTGATAAATACAAAAATCAGACAATTTGTTTTTCTCATATTTACACTGAAATATTGCCTTTAGCTTTATAGAGATTCCAAATAAATAAGATGTAACTGAATAGTATGGTTCTAAATATAACAAAAAACAATGCAGATACTGTGGATAATTACCTGCTGATATCAGATGGATGGAATTGGGGTTAGGATGGTGTTATCTAGAGTATATCTAACAAACAAACCAAGATAAGCAAAAAGTATCCTTTCCGAAAATTAATTTAACTAACTTTAACTACAGAAGCTCCTCAATTAACGACCAAGTTCTGTTTCTACGACTAGGTCACTAAACAAATTGGTTGTTAAGCCATATACTTAATACAGGTGATAGTTTTTATTTAGTCTGAATACAGAAAATATCTAAATAAACTCCAACTTGATAACTTTGATTTACTTTGCATAACTCTTACATACTATACAGTTTTGCAGAACATAAAAATTCATAAAAATACAGAGGAGAGAATTATACAAATGATGTACCAGCTGGTCAGAGAGCTGGTCATAAGTCTGAGCGGTCACTAAACAGGTAGGTTGTTAAGTGAGGCGCATCTGTATTATTATTTTTTTTTCAAAGAAAACCAGTCCATAAAGTGGGCTTAGAAACTTCAATACATATAGTCTGAAATCACAGTTTTTTCTTTTAATATCAATCAAAATCAAATGACATACTGTAACATTTTCTTAAAGTTTATAGAGTGGATGAAGTAAGATGCACTCCATACGAACCTTTTTAACAGTGACCGCTCAATGATACTCATTTGTTTGCTTTCCATCAGTAGACTAACATAAACACCTCCTGGCTTCATGCTTTAAAGATCTATAGCTTAATAGGGAACAACATTGTTAAATCACATGGGATGAATGACCTGGCCATCACCTGTGGAACCATTAATTGAAATGGTTCCTCAAACAATAATAGCACTTTTGTAGCCTTGGCATGTCCTAGTACATTATAAACTCGTCTGTTTATATGGCTTTTCTCAAGTAATGTGTGAAACTAAGTGTTACATTGTGACTTAAAGAGCCTTGGTATCAGCTTATTGGAAAACTGTTTCGAGTTGAAGAGTTGCATCAAATGAAGCAAGTAGTTACACCAGCAAAGTATTTATCTTAAATGAAAGAATCCAGTTTGAATAAGTGTACAGGATCTATTAAGGGATATTTATGTTATCTACTCATAGCAAAACAAGGTAACTGTGTCCTATTTTCGCTAGAGATGAGCGCCTGAAATTTTTCGGGTTTTGTGTTTTGGTTTTGGGTTCGGTTCCGCGGCCGTGTTTTGGGTTCGAACGCGTTTTGGCAAAACCTCACCGAATTATTTTTGTCGGATTCGGGTGTGTTTTGGATTCGGGTGTTTTTTTCCAAAAACACTAAAAAACAGCTTAAATCATAGAATTTGGGGGTCATTTTGATCCCAAAGTATTATTAACCTCAAAAACCATAATTTACACTCATTTTCAGTCTATTCTGAATACCTCACACCTCACAATATTATTTTTAGTCCTAAAATTTGCACCGAGGTCGCTGTGTGAGTAAGATAAGCAACCCTAGTGGCCGACACAAACACCGGGCCCATCTAGGAGTGGCACTGCAGTGTCACGCAGGATGTCCCTTCCAAAAAACCCTCCCCAAACAGCACATGACGCAAAGAAAAAAAGAGGCGCAATGAGGTAGCTGTGTGAGTAAGATTAGCGACCCTAGTGGCCGACACAAACACCGGGCCCATCTAGGAGTGGCACTGCAGTGTCACGCAGGATGGCCCTTCCAAAAAACCCTCCCCAAACAGCACATGACGCAAAGAAAAAAAGAGGCGCAATGAGGTAGCTGTGTGAGTAAGATTTGCGACCCTAGTGGCCGACACAAACACCGGGCCCATCTAGGAGTGGCACTGCAGTGTCACGCAGGATGTCCCTTCCAAAAAACCCTCCCCAAACAGCACATGACGCAAAGAAAAAAAGAGGCGCAATGAGGTAGCTGACTGTGTGAGTAAGATTAGCGACCCTAGTGGCCGACACAAACACCGGGCCCATCTAGGAGTGGCACTGCAGTGTCACGCAGGATGTCCCTTCCAAAAAACCCTCCCCAAACAGCACATGACGCAAAGAAAAAAAGAGGCGCAATGAGGTAGCTGTGTGAGTAAGATTAGCGACCCTAGTGGCCGACACAAACACCGGGCCCATCTAGGAGTGGCACTGCAGTGTCACGCAGGATGTCCCTTCCAAAAAACCCTCCCCAATCAGCACATGATGCAAAGAAAAAGAAAAGAAAAAAGAGGTGCAAGATGGAATTATCCTTGGGCCCTCCCACCCACCCTTATGTTGTATAAACAAAACAGGACATGCACACTTTAACCAACCCATCATTTCAGTGACAGGGTCTGCCACACGACTGTGACTGATATGACGGGTTGGTTTGGACCCCCCCCAAAAAAGAAGCAATTAATCTCTCCTTGCACAAACTGGCTCTACAGAGGCAAGATGTCCACCTCATCTTCACCCTCCGATATATCACCGTGTACATCCCCCTCCTCACAGATTATCAATTCGTCCCCACTGGAATCCACCATCTCAGCTCCCTGTGTACTTTGTGGAGGCAATTGCTGCTGGTCAATGTCTCCGCGGAGGAATTGATTATAATTCATTTTAATGAACATCATCTTCTCCACATTTTCTGGATGTAACCTCGTACGCCGATTGCTGACAAGGTGAGCGGCGGCACTAAACACTCTTTCGGAGTACACACTTGTGGGAGGGCAACTTAGGTAGAATAAAGCCAGTTTGTGCAAGGGCCTCCAAATTGCCTCTTTTTCCTGCCAGTATAAGTACGGACTGTGTGACGTGCCTACTTGGATGCGGTCACTCATATAATCCTCCACCATTCTATCAATGTTGAGAGAATCATATGCAGTGACAGTAGACGACATGTCCGTAATCGTTGTCAGGTCCTTCAGTCCGGACCAGATGTCAGCATCAGCAGTCGCTCCAGACTGCCCTGCATCACCGCCAGCGGGTGGGCTCGGAATTCTGAGCCTTTTCCTCGCACCCCCAGTTGCGGGAGAATGTGAAGGAGGAGATGTTGACAGGTCGCGTTCCGCTTGACTTGACAATTTTGTCACCAGCAGGTCTTTCAACCCCAGCAGACCTGTGTCTGCCGGAAAGAGAGATCCAAGGTAGGCTTTAAATCTAGGATCGAGCACCGTGGCCAAAATGTAGTGCTCTGATTTCAACAGATTGACCACCCGTGAATCCTTGTTAAGCGAATTAAGGGCTGCATCCACAAGTCCCACATGCCTAGCGGAATCGCTCCGTGTTAGCTCCTTCTTCAATGCCTCCAGCTTCTTCTGCAAAAGCCTGATGAGGGGAATGACCTGACTCAGGCTGGCAGTGTCTGAACTGACTTCACGTGTGGCAAGTTCAAAGGGCATCAGAACCTTGCACAACGTTGAAATCATTCTCCACTGCACTTGAGACAGGTGCATTCCATCTCCTATATCGTGCTCAATTGTATAGGCTTGAATGGCCTTTTGCTGCTCCTCCAACCTCTGAAGCATATAGAGGGTTGAATTCCACCTCGTTACCACTTCTTGCTTCAGATGATGGCAGGGCAGGTTCAGTAGTTTTTGGTGGTGCTCCAGTCTTCTGTACGTGGTGCCTGTACGCCGAAAGTGTCCCGCAATTTTTCTGGCCACCGACAGCATCTCTTGCACGCCCCTGTCGTTTTTTAAAAAATTCTGCACCACCAAATTCAAGGTATGTGCAAAACATGGGACGTGCTGGAATTTGCCCATATTTAATGCACACACAATATTGCTGGCGTTGTCCGATGCCACAAATCCACAGGAGAGTCCAATTGGGGTAAGCCATTCCGCGATGATCTTCCTCAGTTGCCGTAAGAGGTTTTCAGCTGTGTGCGTATTCTGGAAAGCGGTGATACAAAGCGTAGCCTGCCTAGGAAAGAGTTGGCGTTTGCGAGATGCTGCTACTGGTGCCGCCGCTGCTGTTCTTGCGGCGGGAGTCCATACATCTACCCAGTGGGCTGTCACAGTCATATAGTCCTGACCCTGCCCTGCTCCACTTGTCCACATGTCCGTGGTTAAGTGGACATTGGGTACAGCTGCATTTTTTAGGACACTGGTGACTCTTTTTCTGAGGTCTGTGTACTTTTTCGGTATCGCCTGCCTAGAGAAATGGAACCTAGATGGTATTTGGTACCGGGGACACAGTACCTCCAACAAGTCTCTAGTTGGCTCTGCAGTAATGATGGATACCGGAACCACGTTTCTCACCACCCAGGATGCCAAGGCCTCAGTTATCCGCTTTGCAGTAGGATGACTGCTGTGATATTTCATCTTCCTCGCAAAGGACTGTTGAACAGTCAATTGCTTGCTGGAAGTAGTACAAGTGGGCTTACGACTTCCCCTCTGGGATGACCATCGACTCCCAGCGGCAACAACAGCAGCGCCAGCAGCAGTAGGCGTTACACGCAAGGATGCATCGGAGGAATCCCAGGCAGGAGAGGACTCGTCAGACTTGCCAGTGACATGGCCTGCAGGACTATTGGCATTCCAGGGGAAGGAGGAAATTGACACTGAGGGAGTTGGTGGGGTGGTTTGCGTGAGCTTGGTTACAAGAGGAAGGGATTTACTGGTCAGTGGACTGCTTCCGCTGTCACCCAAAGTTTTTGAACTTGTCACTGACTTATTATGAATGCGCTGCAGGTGACGTATAAGGGAGGATGTTCCGAGGTGGTTAACGTCCTTACCCCTACTTATTACAGCTTGACAAAGGGAACACACGGCTTGACACCTGTTGTCCGCATTTCTGGTGAAATACCTCCACACCGAAGAGCTGATTTTTTTGGTATTTTCACCTGGCATGTCAACGGCCATATTCCTCCCACGGACAACAGGTGTCTCCCCGGGTGCCTGACTTAAACAAACCACCTCACCATCAGAATCCTCCTGGTCAATTTCCTCCCCAGCGCCAGCAACACCCATATCCTCCTCATCCTGGTGTACTTCAACACTGACATCTTCAATCTGACTATCAGGAACTGGACTGCGGGTGCTCCTTCCAGCACTTGCAGGGGGCGTGCAAATGGTGGAAGGCGCATGCTCTTCACGTCCAGTGTTGGGAAGGTCAGGCATCGCAACCGACACAATTGGACTCTCCTTGTGGATTTGGGATTTCAAAGAACGCACAGTTCTTTGCGGTGCTTTTGCCAGCTTGAGTCTTTTCAGTTTTCTAGCGAGAGGCTGAGTGCTTCCATCCTCATGTGAAGCTGAACCACTAGCCATGAACATAGGCCAGGGCCTCAGCCGTTCCTTGCCACTCCGTGTGGTAAATGGCATATTGGCAAGTTTACGCTTCTCCTCCGACAATTTTATTTTAGGTTTTGGAGTCCTTTTTTTTCTGATATTTGGTGTTTTGGATTTGACATGCTCTGTACTATGACATTGGGCATCGGCCTTGGCAGACGACGTTGCTGGCATTTCATCGTCTCGGCCATGACTAGTGGCAGCAGCTTCAGCACGAAGTGGAAGTGGATCTTGATCTTTCCCTAATTTTGGAACCTCAACTTTTTTGTTCTCCATATTTTATAGGCAGAACTAAAAGGCACCTCAGGTAAACAATGGAGATGGATGGATTGGATACTAGTATACAATTATGGACGGACTGCCACGGTTAGGTGGTATAAAAAAACCACGGTTAGGTGGTATATATTGTAATACAATTATGGATGGACGGACTGCCTGCCGAGTGCCGACACAGAGGTAGCCACAGCCGTGAACTACCGCACTGTACACTGGTTGATAAAGAGATAGTAGTATACTCGTAACAACTAGTATGACTGACTATGACGGTATAAAGAATGAAAAAAAAACCACGGTTAGGTGGTATATATTATAATACAATTATGGATGGACGGACTGCCTGCCGACTGCCGACACAGAGGTAGCCACAGCCGTGAACTACCGCACTGTACACTGGTTGATAAAGAGATAGTAGTATACTCGTAACAACTAGTATGACACTATGACGGTATAAAGAATGAAAAAAAAACCACGGTTAGGTGGTATATATTATAATAATACAATTATGGATGGACGGACTGCCTGCCGAGTTCCGACACAGAGGTAGCCACAGCCGTGAACTACCGCACTGTACACTGGTTGATAAAGAGATAGTAGTATACTCGTAACAACTAGTATGACTGACTATGACGGTATAAAGAATGAAAAAAAAACCACGGTTAGGTGGTATATATTGTAATACAATTATGGATGGACGGACTGCCTGCCGAGTTCCGACACAGAGGTAGCCACAGCCATGAACTACCGCACTGTACACTGGTTGATAAAGAGATAGTAGTATACTCGTAGCAACTAGTATGACTGACTATGACGGTATAAAGAATGAAAAAAAAACCACGGTTAGGTGGTATATATTGTAATACAATTATGGATGGACGGACTGCCTGCCGAGTTCCGACACAGAGGTAGCCACAGCCGTGAACTACCGCACTGTACACTGGTTGATAAAGAGATAGTAGTATACTCGTAACAACTAGTATGACTGACTATGACGGTATAAAGAATGAAAAAAAAACCACGGTTAGGTGGTATATATTATAATACAATTATGGATGGACGGACTGCCTGCCGACTGCCGACACAGAGGTAGCCACAGCCGTGAACTACCGCACTGTACACTGGTTGATAAAGAGATAGTAGTATACTCGTAACAACTAGTATGACTGACTATGACGGTATAAAGAATGAAAAAAAAACCACGGTTAGGTGGTATATATTATAATACAATTATGGATGGACGGACTGCCTGCCGACTGCCGACACAGAGGTAGCCACAGCCGTGAACTACCGCACTGTACACTGGTTGATAAAGAGATAGTAGTATACTCGTAACAACTAGTATGACACTATGACGGTATAAAGAATGAAAAAAAAAACCACGGTTAGGTGGTATATATTATAATAATACAATTATGGATGGACGGACTGCCTGCCGACTGCCGACACAGAGGTAGCCACAGCCGTGAACTACCGCACTGTACACTGGTTGATAAAGAGATAGTAGTATACTCGTAACAACTAGTATGACTATGACGACGGTATAAAGAAAGAAAAAAAAATACCACGGTTAGGTGGTATATAATTATACAATTATGGATGGACGGACTGCCTGCCGAGTGCCGACTGCCGACACAGAGGTAGCCACAGCCGTGAACTACCGCACTGTACTGTGTCTGCTGCTAATATAGACTGGTTGATAAAGAGATAGTATACAACAATATACTACTATACTGGTGGTCAGGCACTGGTCACCACTAGTCACACTGGCAGTGGCACTCCTGCAGCAAAAGTGTGCACTGTTTAATTTTAAATTAATATAATATTATGTACTCCTGGCTCCTGCTATAACAACCTGCAGTGCTCCCCAGTCTCCCCCACAATTATTATAAGCTTTTATACATTGATGTGCAGCACACTGGGCTGAGCAGAGTGCACACAGACTGAGTCACACTGTGTGACTGCTGTGTATCGTTTTTTTCAGGCAGAGAACGGATATAGCAGAGAACGGATATATTAAATAAAAGTTAACTTAACAACAACTGCACTGGTCACTGTGGTAAACTCTGTCTGCACAATCTCTCTCTCTCTCTTCTAATCTATTCTAATGGAGAGGACGCCAGCCACGTCCTCTCCCTATCAATCTCAATGCACGTGTGAAAATGGCGGCGACGCGCGGCTCCTTATATAGAATCCGAGTCTCGCGAGAATCCGACAGCGTCATGATGACGTTCGGGCGCGCTCGGGTTAACCGAGCAAGGCGGGAAGATCCGAGTCGCTCGGACCCGTGAAAAAAAAAGTGACGTTCGTGCGGGTTCGGATTCAAAGAAACCGAACCCGCTCATCTCTAATTTTCGCTACTGTAGTTTATTGCTCTACTGTCATTAGTACCATATCTCACTTGCTCAGGGTAAGATTCAGTAAATATTTACGTATTTCATACACTTCAGTTGGGCACAAATGTCAGTGTTATAGGTGAAAATGATTCTTCACACAAAAGAAGGTCAAGATTTCATCGATTTCCATCAAATAGGTACATTTTGGCCTGCCATTGAGCATATGTGTATACCAGTGTGCTTATCAGCTGCCTAGATTTTCTCTCAGGTAGATCTAACCATTTAAGACCCTCACAAAATGTTGCTGACCGTATCTATACAGGTCAACAAAATAATTAGGGAGGCATTAGCAAAGCAAACCATACCAAACTTATAAATGACAGCCTAAACATTGACATTAAAGTTTTACTTAAGCTGCACACATAATGACCAATATATCTACAGATATACAGTATTGGTGCATCATTGTGTCTGTATGGGTGGTCACTTGACCGCCCGTACACATGCTGCAGAGGCCGCCAGTGATTGGTGGCTCAACTGGGTGGGTTCAAGTAAATGCCCACCCAGTTCATGACACCAGTCACGAACGATCGAGCCGTGTGTATGAACAACACACGGCCCGATCCAGCTATAGATATATCTGCAGATCCATTGAGCTGCAGATACAGTATATTGATCAGTGTGTACCCACCATTAGACGGGTTGGTAATGGGATTCCGGTGGCCCTATTAGACAATATATAGCACTTTAATATACCATTTAATATGTATCTGTATATACTGACTACTCCAAAACCAAAAAATGACTACTGTATTTTCAGAATGCATATTGCCTCTCCAGCATGTTATGCTGTATTGTTGTTTAAGAATAAATGTTATGTTTATGGATTTTGCTGTGTATAGCCTTAAAATGGTCTGTACTGGTGTCATAGTGGTAACATTAAAAAAACACAAATACAGAGAAATGCTTAAACAAGGCATCTCTCGCTGAATATAATGAAATATGTGTCTATCAGCATAAAGCAAGGCATAACACATTTTCAAGGTACAGTAACTTACAAGGATAAAGCTTAAGACATTTATAATAACATAGGGATTCCATTACGTTGTAAACTTTGGTTTGAAGAAACACTAGTGCTACAGTGGCACCCAGCTGGCTAATTCTTTAGAAATAATTGGACAGGTCATTAAAGCCAATAGGTGTTGTAACAGTGTGCCACAATCATATGTGGCTCCCAGTGGCACAATTAGCACTTCATTATATATATATATATTATGTTCTCTAATGTAGCTCTCCAGATTACTACAATATTTATAGTATTAACATTTTATGGAGATGAAAAAAAAATGAATTAAGTTTTAATCATATATAGGTATATTCAGTATGTGTGTGTGTATATATATATATATATATATAGTGTATATGTATATATAGTGTATATGTATGTATATATATATATATATATATATATATATGTATATATATATATATATATATATATATATAGAGAGAGAGAGAGAGATAGATATTCCAGACAGGTACACACTCATGTATTAATAAGACCATTGCTGGGGTAGCTATGCAAAAAAAGCATTAAAAAAAAATTCTCAATGTAAAAATGAAAACCAGGGGTGAACTAACCAGACCCGATCCAGACCTTCGTCAAGGACCGAAACGTTGATGTTACTTTGTATCTTGCCAATGATGTGAAATAAAATGAGAAATAATGAAGACTGATGAGTGCACCCCTGGTTTTGATATATATATATATATATATATATATATGTATATATAAAGAATATAAAACAGTATCTCTATATTGTGCAAAATAGTGTTAATATCCATATAAACCTAAAAGTTAGGAGGCGCACAATAGTGTAGTATTTTGGAGTGGGTGACGAAGTCCTGACGGACGAAACGCATCTAGGCGTGGTTTGCTGTATATGTGAACGCGCTGATGTCAAGGAGACGGGGAGCTGGGAGCATGCAGGCGTGGTCTATTGCTGGAGATGCTGGGGATTACTATTGCCGGACATATATGTTGTGAGCGTGTTTTTATATATTTTGAGTATAGTCATTTTTAATCCAAAATACTAACTTCTAATTTTATATATATATATATATATACTCACACGCATACATCTTATAATGAACAATGTGCTAATGACAGTTTAGAAATGCAATTTATAAATGATACACAATAGCTTCTCCTCCTGTATGATCCTTGCTAGAGATTAATGTAGAAAAATACAAAACAGCAGAAAAGGAAGGCACTTATAGGGTAGTAAGTAGAATCCCAACACTTGGCCTATATAAGGTAAGTATTATGCATACAGTACTTCAATATAAATTCAGCAGGCTTATCTGAACCAGTGAAGTTTGTTATGTAATCCTCTTTTAGGAAAACTGATTACCCACATTTGATGTTAAAGGAATCTGTAATATAGCTCAGCACCAAACAAACCAGATAAACTCATAGGGGGATTCAAATTACCAGCAATGAATTTGTGGTTGCGAGTATGTGCGGTTGTATGTTGCACTCATGGCAACACCATCCCGCAGATTTTTGTTTGCGGCACCATAGGACCACTAATACAAATGTGCGTGTATGGCACTAGAAGGTCCACAAGGGGTGTGAGTTCAGGTGGTGTTGCAGACATTTACACATCCTTCACAGGGAATAGGATTGACCCAGTGGTATCCGGACTCCAGGTTGACAACAAAAAGGTCGACACACCTTAGGTCGATGCCAATTGGTCGACACACCTTAGGTCGACATGGAAAAAGGTCGACATGAGTTTTTCACAATTTTTTTCTTTTTTGGAACTTTTTCATACTTAACGATCCACGTGGACTACGATTGGAACGGTAATATGTGCCAAGCGGAGCGGAGGCACCATGCCTGAAGTATGGTGAGCGAAGCGAGCCATGCGAGGGGACGAGGTGCACTAATTGGGGTTCCCGGTCACTCTACGAAGAAAACGACACCAAAAAAACATAAAAAACTAATGTCGACCTTTTTCCATGTCGACATTGTTCCTGTCAACCTTTTGCACATGTCGACCTTTGTCCATGTCGACCTAAGGTGTGTCGACCAATTGGCGTCGACCTAAGGTGTGTCGATCTTTTTTGTTGTCGACCTGGAGTCCCAGACCCGCCCCAGTAGAGTAGCAGTTTGATGACTTTATATTTTAAATAATCAGATTACACACAAACAATATAAAAACTTGACAAATAGTATATCGATATGGAATGGATAAATCACCTAAGTTCATGGAAGAATATCCACTGCGATGGGGTTGAATATGGCCTCATCGTATCCCTACCTATATATGTACAGATATGAAAAGACTCACATTATGAATAGTACATACAGTAGCCTTATATTTTCATTCTGTAGAGAAAATATTTCTGTGTTGACTGATGGTATATGCTATCTGGTTCTGTTTGTACTTTGAGCATGAACAAATAACTCAATGTTTCTACAGGGATTAACAATGGTCCTTTGTTACTAACAATCACAAGAAAGCAACAGATAGAAACATGCTTCTTCCAGCTAATTGCTTTCATCCTAATTCCCTCAAAAAGGTGAGCAACTTTCCCATGCATTGAACAACAATTCCTTGACAGTGGCTATGATGTGAATGAGACCAATGAAGCTATACATAAATCTATGACTTTGGACAGAAAACTGCACCTAATTACTAAATACAAACTCTAAACAAGAACCTTTGAAGTGGATTATTTTTTCAAATGCTTTCTGTATTTTATTACACACATTGACAGATGTTATTTTGGGACACTGTCATATCATTAGTACTGATCCTAATTTTGCTTCTTACAGTGGCTTGAAACCCCTTTTTTGCTATAGGAGGAGCTCCAACATCAAGGACATTATATTATACTGTACTCGGATATCAGCAACAACAGTAGTGGTTCTAACTGAGGGGTCTATTCATGAAGCAATGAAGAGAGTGGAGAAAAGGACCAGTGGGGAAGTTGCCCATGGCAACCAATCGGTTTTGAAGGAAGCATTTATCAAGTACATTTTATAAAATGTAAGGGAGATGCTGATTGGTTGCCATAGACAACTTCTCCACTGGTCTGTTTTTCTAGTGTTTTCACTTCTTCATGAATAGACCCCTGTCTCTTTTTTTGAAACCTGGAGCTTACAAATGCTCAGTCTGTGTTAAATGCACTCACATGCTAACAGGCAAATTTTTATACATCCAGTCAACAAAGCTGTTTGAAACTTAAGCAAATAATGAGTTGTGAAGGGAAATCCATTGCTTATGTATTGTGTGTCCTTGCAATAGGATGCATGTGTGTAAAACTAAAAGAATGCTTAATGAAAGGTTAGCCATGCATTGGTCATCAACCAAAAAATATAGATTTGCCATTTGTGCCAATACTCTACCAGTTGCCAGGCATTTGGGACTTTTATTTTATGCCCTGTTATTTATATAACAGGAATATTTAAATCTCTCCTCTTCGTAGTGGGGGTGATAGACAAAGCTTGCTTCTACAAACAGAGTGTCAAGTTATATACCATTTCAAAACTCTTACCCTTAGGTCTCAATGAGGATTTTAATTGAGCTATTTTCTTGTAATTTATTTATTCATTTTCTCATGTTGTGCTGTATTTATTGATATCAATTACCATGGAGCTTTTTTTCATTGCGCTGATCACAAGGATGTCAGGGTAATGCATGCAGCATGTATGCATTCTATGCTGATGCTAAGTGGCCTTGTTCTTATGCCCTGTGATCTATGCATATTTGTTATTATGTTTCTTATTTGCTGTACAGTGCTGTGTTTTCTGTCTGGTGGGATGTGCCTGTGCTGAGTGGTTTAAATATACTGTAAGTTTAAAACTCTTAGGAAAAACCACAAGTCTGTGTAACTTGCGGTGCTACCATGGCACACCTGGAGTAAGGACACTTCCTTACTGTACGTATTTCAATCACTGATGACGTGCCTGGATTAAGGGCATTCAGTAAATATTGTGAATATGGTAGGATATAGGCAGTGATCTGACATTGATTGTGTCACCACTGGTAGGTAACCCAGCAATGCATTGCACCTGGACAGATTCCAGCTTTATCTCCAAAGTAGTTCATGTATCTTAGTCAAATACCACACAGGTGTATAATTGCCAGTCTATGCTATTTTATTAGGTGTTGAGTGTTTTTGGCACACCCCACTCAACCTATTTCAGATCGTATGAGTCATTGAGCCCCTGAGAAAGACCAACGGGCCTAAACTCTGTCACTGGTGGCTGCACTTCATACGAGCCTGGTACACCATTTGCATAGGATATGGCCTGTTGTTTCTATTAAAATACTTTGTTGCTGATATTTAGAAATGAGGGTGTGGGCGGTGTCGAATTAGGGCATGTAGGGCCCATCGAGGAATGCAGTAGTAGGTGCACATGCTTGGGGGTGTGCCCAGTCTCCGTAATGGTTGTTGCCAGCCACCACATTGGTTAGCCTAACCCTTAGAGAGTGCATGGTCTTGGCCTCTTGATAAATATATATATATAGTAAATACTGCTAGTGCATGCATTATAATGTGGCAGTTTAATAAGAGGAATGCACTGTAGAAAATACACCATAATCCTGTGCTGTGTAAGGTAACATATTTATAATGTCTTATTAAAGTACAAAGTTTGGAACCTGATCCCTAGGGGAGGAGGAGGTGCCACATGCCATTAAAGGGATAAAAATCAACTGAACACAAGGAAAAAGTTACATATCTAATTCCTATACTGGCTTACCCATTTATTTAAAATAGGAAATAAAGACAACCATCCTTTTTTTTTCCAGTTGACAAATATCAGTAAAATATTTTTAGTAGTAAAACGTGCACCATGGGGAGTATTTATCAAAGCATGAAGAGAGATAAAACAATAACTAATCAGCTCCTATCTGCCATATTTCAAACATAGCCTATAAAATTAGAGTTAGTAGCTGATTGGTTAGTGATTTATCTCTTTCCACTTTCTCTCTCCATGCTTTGATACATACATCCCATAACTTAGAAAAACAGATATTTATCTCCTTTACTGCATTTTGGGTTTCCATGTTATTCAGGAAGGGCAGTGAAAAATGTTGGGAAACAGCTTAGTGCATGATGTGTGGCATATGATCAGGACATGATCTGACAAGCTGGTTATTACTCATAAGAAGGTGGTCTCAATCCCAGATGCTTCTGAACAAAGGTAACAACATCAATCAGAGCTGCAATGAAAAATTCTATAAAATAAAATGTGTTTTTTGTCCTTGAAAAAATTACAAAAATCATGTTAGCAAAAATGTCTGGACTTAATATGCACTATGTTTTTTTATTAAAGAAGTGTGAACAGAGAGCATGGTACTTATGTTTTGTAAAATAAACAGGCATTTAAATGTCTTGAATTCAAAGCTTGCCGTTAAAAGCCTTGTATTAAATTTCTGTGATTGAGGCATCTCACCACTTAATCCACAAATTGTCATGATTCTCTAAACTATGCTGTTTTCCAACATTTCTCATTGCCCTACTCAGTGAGGTTGTCTGGAGAATTCAGAAGTATCAGGACTTGGTGCCACCTCCTTACGAGTAATTACCGGCCTGTCAGTTCATGTTCGCTTACCTGTAGATGGGAGTCCAAGGTCATTGTGTAGTCAGAATCATTTCTTAACAAATGATATTGGTGTCATTTTCTCACCCCAATTTATCAGCTATAGAAGAGGTCACTTCAGTAGGCCAGAGTGAGAATGACTAGTAGAAGAACACAATTTTAAGCACTTTATAACATTTTGAAAGTATTGTTCTGTTTTATGAAAAATGCTGTGACATTCATAAAATAAAATATCAACTGTATTGTTTGCTGTACAGTATCTGTAGTCTTTATCTAATCTGTTTCCAAATAATATCACTTTGTAGGCTACATTATCTTACCTCTTAGTTCCTTGGGTTTCTGTCTTTATAGCTTAGTGACCATGTTTGTCATTGTGCAGACAATGGGACATATTTATAATACACCATTAAGCACAAATAAGGCAGACTTTACTATCACTAAAGCATTAGTCCTCTTTCCAAAAACTGCTCCATTACTTTTACATTGTAACACTCTATAAACTTTCTGCTGTCAATTGCTTGGTCCTTCTGTCCTTATTTGTGCTTGAGATACATATAAATGGTCTCTAGTCATGCTGGTTACAGTCAATATGTCGACAGCATGATATTGAAAGGAAAATACAGACACTGTTTAAATGTTCTTTTTTTTAAAGCATTGCAAAGCATCATACAGCATCATGTTTGAAGCTATAATGCTGACACTGTTACAGTGCTTTAAAAAACATTACAACAGTATTATAGAAAGATGGCAAGTTTCAAAGTGAAAAAGATGCCTAAGAACCTACACATGTGATGTCCCAATCACAAAATAGTAAAACAGAAGAAAATGGTATATTGTAGGTTCCGATGGCGCTAAACCGTATCACACCAAAATTCATGTTCTGTCAAAAGTGGTGACCATAATGTATAGTTCAACTTCAAAGCACAGGAAAATTCATCTATTACCTAAGTAATCAGTAGGCATATAAAATCTCAATACACAAATAAGAAATAAATGTTGCTTAAAATATAAGAACATTAACTCCAATATAGCAAGACAGACCCACACTGAGGAGGGCAAAGGGCCATGTCTGAGTAATAGATACAATTCAGGGGTTACTGGACAGCATCCTCCTTATATACTTGCATCAAAGTCCTTTAAATGCCCAGGAGCAGTATGTAAAAAGAGGTATGTGGGCAATTAAATTAGCTGCAGTAATTTACCATGGGCTAATTGATTCCCCGGGGGATATATAATCTTGCATTATGCCCATTTTGGAACTTACTGTGCCATTTACTATTTCATTTATATTCTATATTTGCACCTGCAAACATTTTAGTTGATAATAATTGTTGTCTTTTTGCAGTTTGTAGTTATATAGCAGTGTATGAAGAGCGTTTTAGATATTACTCAAACCACTTGAGCTCAGCCAGTGCCACCCTAGCAGGTTATAAAAGGTGTTACTTATGTACACAAAATATGTGCCAAGAACAAAACAAAAAATATAACTTAAGACAGTATATACATGTATATCAAATAACATTTAATTTAGCATAATGAAATAAAGAAATCATTCGATAATACCCAAGACTTTTGCATTAATGGTTTTTGAATAAAACAATCCGGGGGAGTGATAAACTGAGTAATTGTTATTTAAAGGATAATCATTTGAAAACTGTCATTCTGAGAGTTTTACAATTCAGTATTTAATTGAATTTAATAAAAAAAAATTAAAATACATGCACTGTGACGTTTAATGAATACACTCATTAAGTTTGTAGATAAATTAATTTATAATTTAGCAGAGAACACATGGACACTCTGTGATGTGTTGTACAAATGAATGCATACAATTAGTATGTTTACGGACACAATGGCCTGAAAACGCAATGAGTACAGAAGTCCTATCTCTATTGTTGAATGTGAAAATCCATCAATCCCCTGCCTAGCATAGCCTGATGAATATTTCCAAACAATACCAAGGTCCTGGGCATAAAAAATGGACGTTTCTAGCAAGAGGCATCTGAGCATTTCAGAAGTGTGTGTTTATAGCATTCAGAGTTTGTTTTCTATTTTTTCTGTCTGAAATTGTTCCCTGCAGTAGGATTTTTGTAAATCCAGTAGTGAGTTTTCATCTCAAAGGGACAATTAATTTGCAGTCTGGATTTCTCTGGGCAAAACCTGCATCTGTCTTTTTCTATTTGCAGAACTACCAGTGGGCAGGAGGCTAAACTGAGAAGGAAGTAGAATCTAGTCCCCAGGTCTTATTATTTTTTTTTAACAGTGTTTAACAATGTGTGTCCCATCCACTGTCTAAAACTGCAGTACTGAAAAGGAAGACAGAAGGAAAGAGGACTCATTTATTGCTGGGGCACTCTATTAACTGATAATTTTATTTAAACATCAAATATTTATTGTATGCATTAAAAAGCAACACACATTTCCTCTGCTTGAGAAGCCATACTTTCAAATGATGTTCAATAGATATACAAATTTAGTATAATAGATTATAGTGCAGTGACATATGATACATACAATAGTATAAAGATCAGTTAGAAGGTTATTATATTTGATAAAATACAGTTTTTACAAATATGGACTATCACATGTAATCCTCTAATGTAGATGGGTGATTCTCCAGAAAGTGAACATAAAGTCCCGTGCATCACACACTTTTATTTATTTATTTATTTTAAACTGTTCTTTTAAAAAATTTTTATCTGAAAACTTAATTTCTTAGTAGCAGTGCCTTACCCTTTAACTTAAGAGGGTAAGGCATTGCTGAAAATCACCCAGATATTGGTAAACAATCAGTGCTGCAAGTATGACGGTACGGGGCGGCACTGCATACCAGTAAGAAATTGACAGCCGGTACACAGTACCGCTGGCCTGACTGTCTTGCTTCCAGCCGCTACTGTTTCTGAGGGTAGGAGAGCACAGTGCGCGCATCTCCTGCCCCTTGGTGCTTAGTCCGGTCTCTTGCAGTAGCAGCGTGTATCTCAAATGAGGCACTAGTTCATTAGCCAACCAGAGCTTGTGGACTGGCAGCAAGCATGTGTGTACCTGGCACTGTGAGGGCATATGTTTATCTAGCACTAGGGGGGCATCTGTGTATCTGGCACTGTGGGGGCATATCTGGCACTGTGGGTTCAAATGTGTATCTGGCACTGTGGGGGGCACATTTTTGTCTGTCACTGTAGAGGCATATTTGTATCTGGCACTGGAAGCATATCTGGTGCTGTGAGGGCATATGTGTATCTGGTACTGTGGGGGCATATTTGTATCTGGCACCCCACTATTGGGGGCATATTTGTATCTGGCACTATTGATGGCATATGTGTATCTGGCACTGCACTACTGGGGTCATATGTGTATCTGGCCCCCCCATATTTGTATCATGCCCCCATTTCAATTATTCAAGCTCCGTATGGCATGTGGCCACACCCATTTTTTGGCACGTGCGCCATAGGTGCACGCACATATTACCACAAATAAAGTTCTACTTGCACCCCTGTAAATAATAGAAGACATTAAATAGAAAATACAAGTGTTAAGGGTATATATAGTGAGAGTAATATAAGAGAATATAGACTCACAAATGTATCATGATAATTTGTCATGATGAGTATATAATAAAATACAAAGAATGTTTCCGATGTTATCAGTGATTTTCAATATTGGATAGCAAATTATCCTGTCAATCATGAAATGTAATTGCTACATTTAATGGTTTCACATAGCGCATGATGCAGAAAAAAACCGCACAATTAAAAATAGGCAAAAATTATAATTATTAATACTAGGGTAACAAAAAGAGTATATTATAATATCCAGGTAAGATATACCACATGTATTGTTATCTGGTATCCCAACTGAACTTTAACTCTTAAGGAAATTTTTCTAATATAATCAAGACAAAATATCTGTCTATGTATAAGAAGGTACAAAATATTTTATTGTAAATCATATTTGGCCCTGCTTCTACTGCTCACCTGTGTGCTTCCAGGAACAAAGAATAGGTGGGTGAGAGTGTAAGGAGTGGTTCAGAAATGAAGAAAGGGGATACATTTGTAAGGATTCTGTTTTTGCATTTTTAGCCAAAGCTATATTCCCCTATTGGTAAACCATTGCAGGGGATATATAGTATTGCCCTAGTGCAATGAGAGGCACAGAAAGGGAAAAATAAGTTCTGAACTAGGTAGTAAGGTACAGGGCACTGCTTAAGGTTATATAAATGCAATTCAAATGGACAAACAGTAATGTATATCAATTGTGCTGAATTAAAAATAGTAGAGATTAGTGGCAGTGTAGCCGGTCTGATACACATATTTAGTTAGATAGCCATGATTTATGTGCATATATAGGATTTAAAGTAAAAAAAAAGATCAATATAAAAATAAATACATTATTTATAAATAAATAAACTGGTACTTATTAGAGTATTTCTGCAATATACAGTATCTTGATCCCATGCATAGGACCTGTAAATCCTTACTTGGATGTGCATTTCGCCAAGTGTTGGGTTGTTCACCAAGTGTGATTAAAATGGATCTGTATCCCCTTATATACCCTGTTAAATGAGACAAACCAGCGGAAGGTATATGCTCCCTTGTGGGCTAATGACTCATGCATTGATAATGTTATTAGGTAACAATTGACCTATCCCCTACTTAAATATCCATGCACTTTTGAAAGTTTGCTGCCAATAGGATGATTTTTCGCCCAGTAATACAGGGGAAACTAAGAAAATTAGAATATCGTGCAAAAGTTCATTTATTTCAGTAATTCAACTTAAAAGGTGAAACTAATATATTATATAGATTCATTACATGCAAAGTGAGATATTTCAAGCCTTTATTTGTTATCATTTTGACGATTGTGGCTTACAGGTTAAGAAAACCCCAAATCCAAAATCTCAGAAAATTACGTAAACTCAATAAAAAAAGGATTTTAAATACAGAAATGTTGGCCCTCTGAAAAGTATAATCATGTATATGTACTAAATACTTGGTTTGGGCCCCTTTTGCATGAATTACTGTCTTAATTTGGCATGGCATGTATTCTATCAGCCTGTGGCACTGCTGAGGTGTTATGGAAGACCAGGATGCTTCAATAGTGGCCTTCAGCTCTTCTGCATTGTTCAGGTCTCATGTCTCTCATCTTTCTCTTGGCAATTCCCTATAGATTCTCTATGGGGTTCAGGTTAGGTGAGTGTGGGGGAGCTTTTCAAGGAGTGGACTAAGGCTGGAGTTAGTGCATCAAGAGCCACCACACACAGATGGATCCTGGACATGGGCTTCTAATGTTGTATTCCTCTTGTCAAGCCAATCCTGAACAACATACATTTGTTAGCCAGCTTTAACATACCTTATTTCTCTCCCTCTCACCTCTCATGTACAGTATTTCCAACTGTCTTTCTGCTGTCTCTTCTTGGATGTACCAGCTGCTATTCCTACTAGAGATGAGCGGGTTCGGTTCCTCGGAATCCGAACCCCCCCGAACTTCAGCCTTTTTACACGGGTCCGAGGCAGACTCGGATCTTCCCGCCTTGCTCGGTTAACCCGAGCGCGCCCGAACGTCATCATCCCGCTGTCGGATTCTCGCGAGGCTCGGATTCTATCGCGAGACTCGGATTCTATATAAGGAGCCGCGCGTCGCCGCCATTTTCACACGTGCATTGAGATTGATAGGGAGAGGACGTGGCTGGCGTCCTCTCCGTGTAGAATAGATTAGAGAGACACTTGATTTACTACTTGGGGAGCATTAGGAGTACTCAGTACAGTGCAGAGTTTTGCTGATAGTGACCAGTGACCACCAGTTTTATTTATAATCCGTTCTCTGCCTTAAAAAAAAACGATACACAGTCACATACCATATCTGTGCTCAGCCTCAGTGTGCTGCATGATAATATCATCTATGTATATCTGACTGTGCTGAGTGCTCACTGCTCACACAGCTGAATTGTGGGGGAGACTGGGGTGCAGTTAATAGCAGGAGTACAGTGCACACTTTTGCTGCCAGTGTGACTGACCAGTGACCACCAGTATATTGTCTGCCTGAAAAAGTTAAACAAACACTCCTGTGGTGTTTTTTTTTAATTCTATAAACGCATTCTGCTGACAGTGTCCAGCAGGTCCGTCATTCATTATATTATATAAATATTTACCTGCAGTAGTGTTATATATTTTTTGTTCATCTCTATCATCTTTATCATCTCTATATTAGCAGATGCAGTACGGTAGTCCACGGCTGTGGCTACCTCTGTGTCGTCAGTGCTCGTCCATAATTGTATACCTACCTGTGGTGGGGTTTTTTTTTCTATCTTCTTCATACTAGTAGTTTAGGAGTCTGCTGACAGTGTTTAGCAGGTCCGTCATTATATTATATATACCTGCAGTAGTGATATATATATATTTTTTATATCATTATCATCTCTATACTAGCAGACGCAGTACGGTAGTCCACGGCTGTAGCTACCTCTGTGTCGTCAGTGCTCGTCCATAATTGTATACCTACCTGTGGTGAGGGTTTTTTTTCTATCTTCTTCATACTAGCAGTTTAGGAGTCTGCTGACAGTGTCCAGCAGGTCCGTCATTATATTATATATACCTGCAGTAGTGATATATATATATTTTTTATATCATTATCATCTCTATACTAGCAGACGCAGTACGGTAGTCCACGGCTGTAGCTACCTCTGTGTCGTCAGTGCTCGTCCATAATTGTATACCTACCTGTGGTGGGTTTTTTTTTTCTATCTTCTTCATGCTAGTAGTTTAGGAGTCTGCTGACAGTGTCCAGCAGGTCCGTCATTATATTATATATACCTGCAGTAGTGATATATATATTTTTTTTTAATATCATTATCATCTCTATACTAGCAGACGCAGTACGGTAGTCCACGGCTGTAGCTACCTCTGTGTCGTCAGTCACTCGTCATCCATAAGTATACTAGTATCCATCCATCTCCATTGTTTACCTGAGCTGCCTTTTAGTTGTGCCTATTAAAATATGGAGAACAAAAATGTTGAGGTTCCAAAAATAGGGAAAGATCAAGATCCACTTCCACCTCGTGCTGAAGCTGCTGCCACTAGTCATGGCCGAGACGATGAAATTCCATCAACGTCGTCTGCCAAGGCCGATGCCCAATGTCATAGTACAGAGCATGTAAAATCCAAAACACAAAAAATCTGTAAAAAAAGGACTCAAAAATCTAAAATAAAATCATCGGAGGAGAAGCGTAAACTTGCCAATATGCCATTTACCACACGGAGTGGCAAGGAACGGCTGAGGCCCTGGCCTATGTTCATGGCTAGTGGTTCAGCTTCACATGAGGATGAAAGCACTCAGCCTCTCGCTAGAAAAATGAAAAGACTTAAGCTGGCAAAAGCACAGCAAAGAACTGTGCGTTCTTCGAAATCACAAATCCACAAGGAGAGTCCAATTGTGTCGGTTGCGATGCCTGACCTTCCCAACACTGGACGTGAAGAGCATGCGCCTTCCACCATTTGCACGCCCCCTGCAAGTGCTGGAAGGAGCACCCGCAGTCCAGTTCCTGATAGTCAGATTGAAGATGTCAGTGTTGAAGTACACCAGGATGAGGAGGATATGGGTGTTGCTGGCGTTGGGGAGGAAATTGACAAGGAGGATTCTGATGGTGAGGTGGTTTGTTTAAGTCAGGCACACGGGGAGACACCTGTTGTCCGTGGGAGGAATATGGCCATTGACATGCCTGGTGAAAATACCAAAAAAATCAGCTCTTCGGTGTGGAAGTATTTCAACAGAAATGCGGACAACAGGTGTCAAGCCGTGTGTTGCCTTTGTCAAGCTGTAATAAGTAGGGGTAAGGACGTTAACCACCTCGGAACATCCTCCCTTATACGTCACCTGCAGCGCATTCATCATAAGTCAGTGACAAGTTCAAAAACTTTGGGCGACAGCGGAAGCAGTCCACTGACCAGTAAATCCCTTCCTCTTGTAACCAAGCACACGCAAACCACCCCACCAACTCCCTCAGTGTCAATTTCCTCCTTTCTCAGGAATTCCAATAGTCCTGCAGGCCATGTCACTGGCAATTCTGACGAGTCCTCTCCTGCCTGGGATTCCTCCGATGCATCCTTGCGTGTAACACCTACTGCTGCTGGCGCTGCTGTTGTTGCTGCTGGGAGTCGATGGTCATCCCAGAGGGGAAGTCGTAAGACGACTTTTACTACTTCCACAAAGCAATTGACTGTCCAACAGTCCTTTGCGAGGAAGATGAAATATCACAGCAGTCATCCTGCTGCAAAGCGGATAACTGAGGCCTTGGCATCCTGGGCGGTGAGAAACGTGGTTCCGGTATCCATCATTACTGCAGAGCCAACTATAGACTTGTTTGAGGTACTGTGTCCCCGGTACCAAACACCATCTAGGTTCCATTTCTCTAAGCAGGCGATACCGAAAATGTACACAGACCTCAGAAAAAAACTCACCAGTGTCCTAAAAAATGCAGTTGTACCCAATGTCCACTTAACAACGGACATGTGGACAAGTGGAGCAGGGCAGACTCAGGACTGTATGACTGTGACAGCCCACTGGGTAGATGTATTGACTCCCGCCGCAAGAACAGCAGCGGCGGCACCAGTAGCAGCATCTCGCAAACGCCAACTCTTTCCAAGGCAGGCTACACTTTGTATCACCGCTTTCCAGAATACGCACACAGCTGAAAACCTCTTACGGCAACTGAGTAAGATCATCGCAGAATGGCTTACCCCAATTGGACTCTCCTGTGGATTTGTGGCATCGGACAACGCCAGCAATATTGTGTGTGCATTAAATATGGGCAAATTCCAGCACGTCCCATGTTTTGCACATACCTTGAATTTGGTGGTGCAGAATTATTTAAAAAACGAGAGGGGCGTGCAAGAGATGCTGTCGGTGGCCAGAAGAATTGTGGGACACTTTCGGCGTACAGGCACCACGTACAGAAGACTGGAGCAACACCAAAAACGCCTGAACCTGCCCTGCCATCATCTGAAGCAAGAAGTGGTAACGAGGTGGAATTCAACCCTCTATATGCTTCAGAGGTTGGAGGAGCAGTAAAAGGCCATTCAAGCCTATACAACTGAGCACGATATAGGAGGTGGAATGCACCTGTCTCAAGCGCAGTGGAGAATGATTTCAACGTTGTGCAAGGTTCTGCAACTTTTTGAACTTGCCACACGTGAAGTCAGTTCAGACACTGCCAGCCTGAGTCAGGTCATTCCCCTCATCAGGCTTTTGCAGAAGAAGCTGGAGACATTGAAGGAGGAGCTCACACTGAGCGATTCCGCTAGGCATGTGGGACTTGTGGATGGAGCCCTTAATTCGCTTAACAAGGATTCACGGGTGGTCAATCTGTTGAAATCAGAGCACTACATTTTGGCCACCGTGCTCGATCCTAGATTTGAAACCTACGTTGTATCTCTCTTTCCAGCAGACACAAGTCTGCAGGGGTTCAAAGAACTGCTGGTGAGAAAATTGTCAAGTCAAGCGGAACGCGACCTGTCAACATCTCCTCCTTCACATTCTCCCGCAACTGGGGGTGCGAGGAAAAGGCTCAGAATTCCGAGCCCACCCGCTGGCGGTGATGCAGGGCAGTCTGGAGCGACTGCTGATGCTGACATCTGGTCCGGACTGAAGGACCTGACAACGATTACGGACATGCCGTCTACTGTCACTGCATATGATTCTCTCACCATTGAAAGAATGGTGGAGGATTATATGAGTGACCGCATCCAAGTAGGCACGTCAGACAGTCCGTACGTATACTGGCAGGAAAAAGAGGCAATTTGGAGGCCCTTGCACAAACTGGCTTTATTCTACCTAAGTTGCCCTCCCACAAGTGTGTACTCCGAAAGAGTGTTTAGTGCCGCCGCTCACCTTGTCAGCAATCGGCGTACGAGGTTACTTCCAGAAAATGTGGAGAAGATGATGTTCATTAAAATGAATTATAATCAATTCCTCCATGGAGACATTCACCAGCAGCAATTGCCTCCACAAAGTACACAGGGAGCTGTGATGGTGGATTCCAGTGGGGACGAATTGATAATCTGTGAGGAGGGGGATGTACACGGTGATGAATTGGAGGATGATGATGAGGTGGACATCTTGCCTCTGTAGAGCCAGTTTGTGCAAGGAGAGATTAATTGCTTCTTTTTTGGTGGGGGTCCAAACCAACCCGTCATTTCAGTCACAGTCGTGTGGCAGACCCTGTCACTGAAATGATGGGTTGGTTAAAGTGTGCATGTCCTGTTTATACAACATAAGGGTGGGTGGGAGGGCCCAAGGACAATTCCATCTTGCACCTCTTTTTTCTTTAATTTTTCTTTGCGTCATGTGCTGTTTGGGGAGTGTTTTTTGGAAGGGCCATCCTGCGTGACACTGCAGTGCCACTCCTAGATGGGCCAGGTGTTTGTGTCGGCCACTAGGGTCACTTATCTTAGTCACACAGCTACCTCATTGCGCCTCTTTTTTTTTCTTCTTTGCGTAATGTGCTGTTTGGGGAGTATTTTTTGGAAGGGCCATCCTGCGTGACACTGCAGTGCAACTCCTAGATGGGCCAGGTGTTTGTGTCGGCCACTTGGGTCACTGAGCTTAGTCACACAGCTACCTCATTGCGCCTCTTTTTTTCTTTGCGTCATGTGCTGTTTGGGGAGTGTTTTTTGGAAGGGCCATCCTGCGTGACACTGCAGTGCCACTCCTAGATGGGCCAGGTGTTTGTGTCGGCCACTTGGGTCGCTGAGCTTAGTCATCCAGCGACCTCGGTGCAAATTTTAGGACTAAAAATAATATTGTGAGGTGTGAGGTGTTCAGAATAGACTGAAAATGAGTGGAAATTATGGTTATTGAGGTTAATAATACTTTGGGATCAAAATGACCCCCAAATTCTATAATTTAAGCTGTTTTTTAGGGTTTTTTGAAAAAAACACCCGAATCCAAAACACACCCGAATCCGACAAAAAAAATTCGGTGAGGTTTTGCCAAAACGCGTTCGAACCCAAAACACGGCCACGGAACCGAACCCAAAACCAAAACACAAAACCCGAAAAATTTCCGGTGCACATCTCTAATTCCTACCCTCCCTTGCTTCCCAATATTTCACTATCTTTGATGGCACAACTATCTCCTCTAGCCCTTAAGTATTCTTCCTTTCCTTCAAACCACATATTCAGTACCTCTCGCAGTGATGCTGCTTTCATATAAAAAATATTTTCAGGATCAGACCCTTTCTCACCCTGGATGCTACGAAGACCCTCATCTACTCACTGGTTATCTCCAAATTGGACTACTGTAATCTCCTCCTATCTGGCCACCCTGGCAAATGTCTCTCTCTACTCCAATCTATAGTCAATGCTGCTGCTTGGCTTATCTTCTTCTCCAAGCATACTACGTTCACTTCCTCTCTCTTACAAGTCCTACACTAGCTTCCCTTCCAATTACCATTCAAGCTTCTCAGTATGTCTTAGAAAGCCCTCACCAATTACTCTCCCACCTGCGCTCTTCGCTCCACAAATTCATGCCACCTCTCAAGCCCACTGATTACTTCCTCTCATTCCTGCCTCCAAGATTTTTACCTTGCTGCTCCCTATTTCTGGTATTCTCTACCTCTCGCTATCAAACTCTCCACCTCTCTACAAAGCTTTAAACAGGCCCTCAAGACCCACATCTTCAAACCCAGCCATCTCTCATTCTGACCCTCTGTTACATGTTCACTTCTACCCAATCTGTTTTGCCTCTGTCTGTCTGCCCCTCCCCTTCAGAATGTAATCTCTTATGAGCAGTAACCTCTCCCTTTATGTGATTTTCCCTCATTTTTTTACTCCATACTCCCTACAATGGCACCTAACCCTCTGTTTTGCCATCCTTATGTTTCAGTGTCCTGTCCTCTGATGCAGCAATGTTTATATACCATGTATTTTTCCTACATTGTCTTGTACTGGTAGTCATTGTTTTATTATTGTGCTCATTTATTTATGTACTTTGTTAGGCACTGTGGAACCCTTGTGGCACCATATAAATAAACAATAATAACTTGTATAGGTGTACAATGATAATGTCATCTTACGGAAACATGTTTTAGTTTTGAGCACTGCCTTTGAGGGCAGGACAGATGTGAGTTTTTTTTACAATGCTACTATTGAGAGATTCTGGATCATCCTCACTACAAGCCCAACCCAGCACCAAGTGATTTTAATCTCTTTGGGATTGGAAGGCAATTTGCAACTAAATGTAAAGTTCAGCATGCCATCATGTACTGGCTTTAGGCGCTTGACACTGTTTTATTTTATGTCAGGATAGATGCCTTGGTGTACAGTTGGAGAAAATGCTCTGACAAGTATGGGACTATATGTGGAAAAATAATCTGTACCTATGCTATACAGTACTATTGATCATATGTTTAGCATTTATATGCTTTGAATAAA
This sequence comes from Pseudophryne corroboree, assembly GCF_028390025.1. Classification (NCBI taxonomy): domain Eukaryota; kingdom Metazoa; phylum Chordata; class Amphibia; order Anura; family Myobatrachidae; genus Pseudophryne; species Pseudophryne corroboree. Next base: position 200,691,508 of record NC_086446.1, read on the forward strand.
GGAGAGAGAGAGAGAGGTATTGTTATCTTATTTAGAGGTCTTGGTACCTTATTAAACTACCCTTCGAAAAAAAACTTGCTAAATAACATCCACATGACTCTATAATATAACACTATAGGAAATTAAGTAATAAGTGAAGCCTCAAACATTTACAAACACTCTAGCAGATAAACACATTCAAAATATATAAAAGGAGTATATCCAATGAACTTTTCTATTCCACCATGTGCTTGTGCAGTTTGTAATATACTACATTTAGGAAAGGTCTCTGTAGTTTAGTGTGCTTAACAGCTTGTGTTTTAGCTTTGTGCTTCTGATGTTTTAGTCAACATTGATAAGTTTGAGTGTAACATTAATTGGTTCTCTCTTCACTCATCGGAAGGTTTTTGTCTTTTTTTTTTAAAGTTCTTAAACAATTCCAAATAAGTTTTGTAATAATAAACATTGGATGTTCCAAAGCATTTAAGTTCAAAATGAATACTTTGATTGATAAGTAGCACAATTTGTATTACACAAAACATACTGAAAGGGCTGAAATGGTGACAGATTATGTCTGCAAACATGCTACTTTTAAATTGCAATAGACTTTTTAATATTCCTGCTATAGACAGTTTGCCCTTGAGCTCAGTTTTATTGTTTTGAGTCATGTTAGAGACATGCTCAGCTTCAGTGTGGCTGATAGGTAGAACAAGGAGAGATTCTACAATGCTAGCCAAAAAGAAAATGTTTACTACCTTGTTGATGGGTGTCCTCATGCCAAATACCAAAGCCAATCTGCTCTTTCAACACCTCTGTCTTTGCACCTCCTTGCAGATTATTTTGCAAGCCATTAACACAGTATGCTGAGAATTCTCCTAGCAATTCCTGCATCACTGTGAAAAAAAAACCTTGTGCTAGTACCAATGTCACCGAGTTATGCTTCCAAATGTTCTCTATAATCAATCACTTTATTTACTTTTAGATTATTTATTTTTCAAGTAAGAATTTCATCTTCAAGAAAGGCCACTACAACAATAAAACTGCTACTGACTCTAGAGAAGTACATGATTTTTTTTTATGTAAACCAATGAATAATTCTCTGTCCCTCATTTGCATTTTTGGATCGCACAAGTTTACTTATTCCAACGGGGCAGTTCTTTTAGTTATGTTGGGTCAACTTAAATGGCAGTGTTTTTTATATAGATATAAAAGACAATTTGTGTACAGAAAGTCAAAGTTTCTTTGAATGAGCAAAGAACAGAATATAGGTAAACTAGATATACTGAAATTCAATTGCTGGAGCTGGGTTTTATTGAAAGAATGGAGAGAGAACCTATTGTTGCATTCCTAGTAAATGGGAAAAAAACCACACCCCTTCTGGCAACAAATTTTTCATGCTAGAAGGCTGTACCACCATAATCTCATTTTGGCTGGCACCATGTCAGTGGTAAAGTTCAGTGATTTTTTTATCACTGTGATAAGCAGTGATAGAAAGTCTTTTTTGGTAGGAAATAGTAAATAGATCCCTTAGTATTTTAGAATACTCTATCTATACAAAATCACACATCCTTTAGCATCTGACATGTCTTAGTGATATCTCTTAATGCTATATCAGAAGCACACTGGCTTTCAGGATTTTTAAGCAAAGTGTCCTACATTAAAGTACATACATACAGTAAAATACTGTAAGGAGAGAAGTGGGATTTTATTTCATGTTAACACTTTGCTTTGAAAGATAACGACATACTGTAGGATGTATATGACAAAACTTAACTAAAGACCTCTGCATCTGAGTCACAGTTCTTACAATTTGATGTGTTTTCATGTTAACAGCTACATTATCAATGCAACTTTTCCAGGAAATATGATGTCTACAAAATTGATCAGTATGGTATCCCATTATACTGACATCGGCATCCCGATTGGCGGAATGCTGTCAGGGGGGCGAGCGGAATAAAGCCCCTTGTGGGTTCATTGTGCTCGCCATGCTGCAGGCTAGCACAATGAACCCACAAGGCTCTATTCTCCATTTATGGGTGTCAAGGATACCCATAAAGGGGGAATCACCTACCTCGCTGGTATACTGGTGGTGGTTTGGTGCCACGGTTAGAATCCCTGCTGTCAAAATACCAATGCCAACCATCATTATGCTGACCAGATACCCTACAAAGTATTGTTTATTGCATTGATGAAATGAAAGCTTATGACATTAATAAAATCTTAGTTTTTATTGTGCCATCACTAACAAAAGTATGAGGACACTGCTATATTTCTGCCAATAACATGATTTATTGTTATTGTTCTAATAATAGCAGTTTTTTGCACTGCAACATCTCAGGTGTTGTTAATCATGAACATCTTCAGTAGTGACCAGTTATAATAGAAATATTAAGATCAGTTGGAAAATAGAACTGTATAAAGAAGCTTGACACAACATACTGCATCTTCATCCTATGAAGTAGTTAAGACTTAGGGAGATATTTATGAAATGTTGGAGAGAGAGAAAGTGTAGGGAGTTAAGCTACCAACCAATCAGCTTGTAACTGCCATGTTTCAAAAATGAGAAGAACTAATTGGTTGGTACTTTATCTCTCTCCACTTCATCTTTCTCCAAGCTTAGATAATTATTCCCTAGAATTATTTTTTTGCCTCTTTTTATGAGCTTTGGAAATATTTAAATGCTTTCTAAAGCATTGTTTTAATATCAGAATCACTGATACTGTATGTATTAGAAACATTTTCTTTGTATTGCTTCAACGCTGGAAGATAGCACATTGCTACAGTACTTTTATATACTCACAGTATTATTTCCTTTTTTAGCAGGCGAACTTTGTGTTTCATCTTGCTCTTCTCCCTCAGTGAACCCAGGATCTGACAGATCATTTTCACATTCTACTTCTTAGGAATTAGTGGTTGGATATCCTGAATATCTATAAAAGAAGTATCTGTATCATCATTGCTGTACACATTCATGGGATTTATCCAAATTGTACAGAGGTTCCCATCACTCACTATGTTTGGATTCAGCTGGTTGCGACTCTTTGACAGTTGGTTTGAAAAAGTAGCTTCAAATAGCACATTTCACTTTCTCTGCTGTATCTAGCATTTCTGTATGCATTGTCAGATTTACAGTTTTGCTATCTTGGATATAGGCTCCATTAACTTTCCTTTTGGTATAAGTACAACAGACTATACTGTGAAAAACAAATGATTATCTAACACCCTGGGGTTGGCAGGTGTCTAAGTGGTTGTGACACTTGTTTTGGAAAAGTAGATAAAAATATCACATTTGACTTTCTCTGCTGTATTTTGCATTTCTGTATGCATTGTCAAATTTACAGTTTTTCTATCTTGGATATAGGTTTTTTCCATTTTTGTTTATATCTACAACAGACTGTACTGTGAAAAACAAGTTATTATGTAACACCCAGGGGTTGACAGGTGTCTAAGTGGTTGGAACAGTTATCACAGATGTTCGGTGACCCTTTCCCTAAAATGTTTCCCCTTCTACCTGTTTGTTGTATTGGGTTCAGAGAGGCAGGATAGATTGATACACAGCAGTGATTCAATGACAGCGATCTCCAACAGGAAGTTATTTTATTATGTTGCAAGGACTTCTGGATTAAAGATGGCAATTAGTTTATGGCAAGAATTGGATAATCACAATGATGAAAATGGCAGAAAATCATTGTAAGAAAATCACATTTAGCTACAGCTCCTATTAAACTGGGACATTCAGTAATTCAATGGCCTCAATCAATCTAACACACACAGTTATATGCAGATTCCGAGAGAAATGATACAATAAGAAATCAGTGAAGAAGGTGATTAAGAATACAGTTTTCAATACCAATTTCTAATTTTCTAAATATCCCTGATGCTTAAAAAAAATAATCTTAATTTTCACCAGCAATTTCCATTGGAGCTCGTGGATCTTACAGTGCCACAGTATTGCAATGGAGAGGGACTGTGGCATAACTGAACATGTTGCACAAGGGATGAAGATTCTACAGTGCCACAATGTTGCAATGGGGCTGTGGTATAACTGCACTTTTAGAAGAAAGTTTGATCCTTGGTTCAGTTTGTAAATGTCACTGAACTCCAATGTGGTATAAGGACATAGGTAATGAAGGTGTCATAGAATCTGTAACAAGCAAGTGTTTCTGTAGTACTTACCTCTTGGAATGAATAAGTCAGTCTATTACCCTCTAAAACAGCTCAATATCTTGATGGAGTTCTCCTCTCAAGAGTGTCTCTGTACTGGTAAATGTGGTGTTTAAACAGGGGTCACTCTGCGTGATTCTCGGTCAAGTGTCTGGTAGCACCCCTTTATTCCATGTGGTTGTAAGTAGTATGTGTGTGACAATGGAAAATAGGGCTTTGTACTCACCCTCATGCCGTCCACAATATTCTGAACCTCACAGGTTATTTCAGTCTCTCCTGCAATCTGTCTCAGCAGCTTCAGCTCTCCCAAAATGGCCATGGCATCCACACCTCTGCATAGGCCTGGCGGTGTCTGGTCCCCAGCTGTGACATCTCATGCCAACTCTCTGTTATTCACGCACACAGAAGCTAAGCCCCCCACTGCCTTAACTCTGCAGTACTGCTCACCACCGCCTCACATGACCACCTGGTGTGTTAAGTCAGCTCTTTGACTCCACTCCTTGGCCACACATCCAGCTCCTTCATCAGCTTCTCTCCAAAAGCTGCATCACTGCCCTTTTCTTCCCACTAGGCACTACATGCTATAACTGTCTCTGTCCAATTGGATCCTGCCACCTCATTGCACAGAACATGTGACCAGGCTCTGTTCCATTACATTAACTCCAGCAGTGCCAGTAAAACTTACAAGGTTAACAAACATGGTTTTCTTCCAATTGAAAGGGCATACATAACTGTCTCCATGGTACCACAATTATACATTAGTGATCTGGTACCCAGTTCCTCAATTAGTTATGTATTCTCTCTACAAATAATCACACCATTTTGAGCTCCCTAGTGTATTAACATACAGTATATCACTTGTTTAATCTAAAACTTTGAAACCAAAAATGTGTATGAAAAAGTACACTTTTAAAGCATGTAAAACAAAATATGTTCCTTCATTCAGAGTGTACTAACATACAGAAAAACAATAGCTGCCAGCAATCTAACAAGTATGTAGCAGGGGCATTTTAAGAAAAGAAGTGACCCATGTGCAGCCTCGGTCGTGGCCCCGTCCTATTTGGCAGCTAATAGACTCTGGCATACCACGTCTTGTTCCCATGGACATCTCCAGTGTGCATGTGCAAATCACTCGGAAAGGGTCGTGACGACAATTTTCCAAATCTGATTTGTGCCTTCACTGCAGGGTCACAGCTGGAGTAGTAAATATAATATATGGGTGCAGTATGTGCATTGTGGTCCCCCTAGTGGCCTGAGTTCACCTCACACACTGCACCCATTATAGAAACGTCTATGATGTGTGGTCTAAATAGTTGGCATTGTTTCAGTTTAAAATGCTTCAAATGGTGTGCTTTTTTGGTATGCATATCATATTTTAATATGTTAGAATGAACAAATTATATATTTTAATGCAATGTGAAGCTCAACCTGTCTGAATATCTGAACTCTTCTAGATCCTGCCAATTTTGTTTTGAATAGAGCCATCATGGCCTTGCTTCACCCCTACTCCCCCTTCCCTCCACTCCTGTGGTGTTACACAACATTTCTCAGAATTACACCACAGAGCCAGAGACATGATAATTTGATTTGTAATGACATTGCCCCTCCACCTGCCTTAAAATACAGAAAGCACCATAGAGACTGCTATACAATACAGATATCATACGAATCGCAGACATACAATAAACTGCAGGGCTGTACACACAAACTGTAAGCAGGATGCGACCATTCAGATGCACAATGTGTGAATCTGCAAGAAAGAGAAACTTCCTGCAGCTGCCGCTCTGGTGGCTGTGCTGCAGTTACAATGAAAGTTGTGATGTTTCCAATATTCCGATGGTGTCAGCCGATGTTTCAGTGTTTGGGGAAATAATATTTTACAAATATCAAAAATATAATAATAACTTCAAATAAAATCCTTTTGTGTAAGTTTAAGTACATGTACTTCACCTAATTTAATTATAAAAAGGGCAATTTCTGAACGTTTTTTGGAAAAAATATTTTTCAGTTACTGTAAGTGTTTAAGGAATGGGGTAACTTGAGATATAGGCCCAGATTTATCAATCCTTGGACAGTGATAAAGTATCAGACAATCAGCTCCTAACTGCCATGTTACAGGCTGTGTTTGAAAAATGACGGGAGCTGATTGGTTGGTACTTTATTCAAGCAATCAGTGACCACCAGCAGGTTTGCCCCATACTCAGCAGTAAGGTGTCATGGACAAGCACCCTACTGCTTTACAAATAAATTGAAAATATTGTATAATTTAAATTATAATTTGTGAATTTTATAAGTTAATTTTTAGCAATGTTATTGAGACCAAAATACTTTAAAAAAATTAATTAGTACTTCTATGTCTAGGTATTCTGTTTTTGTTTTGGAATATTAGAAAATGATCTCATTTCTCTATCACTTCAGAAATTACATGTTTACTAATTTCAATTATTTAGCCAACTCGAACAAATGTTTGCTTGGAAAGTGCGCTTTTTTATTATAAGGTGCTCTACTATTTAGTTAAGAATGTTTGTTTATTTTATCACCTGTTTATATGTTATTTAACAAAAATGATGTAACATAATGGATCTAGCATTATTTATGCCATCATTTTTTTTAAACTCTGTTCCTATTGGTCTGCCTTATTCTTTATCTGCTGGTCATAGAGACTATCTTTAACTCATCACTTAACTCTGTGAGTCTCTAGCACATTATAATCACATATCTACAAAAAAGCCCACTTTGGATGAATGTAATTACAAGAGATGGACAAGAAGTGCAATTTAGAGGAGAAACTCTCCTTCCCCACAGCCTGGCCAGGTACCAGGTACCATTACATGCAGTATAAAGGACAGAATGAAACTGCTGCCCATGCCCAGTGGCAGCAGATTTTCCTACCAAGTCTACTTTGAATGTTTCTATGGTTCTGAATGCTCAGTCATAGCACAAGAGCCTGGTAAGTGACATACCATAATCATTGGGCCTGCATATGCTTCAAGTACTGTATTATGTAAACTGAACGTTGCTTGGGGAAGGCTATGGGCCTAATTCAGACCCTTTCATTGATGTGCAAAAATTGATATGAAGTGGTATTTGCACACCTGCGCATGCGCGTACACCGGTATGCGCATGTGCTAGGACCTAAACCGTGTTCTCTGCAGAACGCAGTTTAAGACCTGGAGGGGTCGGGAACGGGGCGTCGAAACTGTGTTTTGTGGGCATCAATGCTCCGTTTAAGGGGAGCGGGCCAGACAATGGAGGTGTTTCTGGACCGTTGCTGGGGGGGTTGCGGTGACTGCGTGACGTCACACGCAGCCGCTGTGACCAAATACATGACGGGTAGCCATCTGCCTTCGCAGCTAGGCTGCGTAGACAGAGTGCTTCTTGAAAAATGCGAAAGCATCACTGCAGTGCGTGCTTTCGCATGTCTGTAGGGGGGAAAGGACCCGGCATGCGGGATGGACTTGCCCTGTGCTGGGCCCCTATAAAGGTAGCTTGTTATATGCTAATTATGCATCCTGGTAATGGTGGCTCTAAAATCAAACATTTGGAAAACCCGTCCAGAAATCTTGTGTTTGCATCTGGGTATCTCAGCAACTGTAGTTCTAATCTGACTATACTACGCTATAAAACATTTTTTTAAATGCTCATGTTTAATAAAATATACAAAACCCAGAGATTAAGAACAATATAGTGAGAATTTCACAAACAATACATGCAATTATACTTTTCCTTGAAATGAAGGGCCTAATTCAGATCTGATCGCAGCAGCAAATTTGTTAGCGAATGGGCAAAACCATGGCCCTCATTCCGAGTTGTTCGCTCGCTAGCTGCTTTTAGAAGCATTGCAAATGCTAGGCCGCCGCCCTCTGGGAGTGTATCTTAGCTTAGCAGAATTGCTAACGAAAGGTTAGCAGTTCTGCTATTAAATATTTCCCTGCAGTTTCTGAGTAGCTCCAGACCTACTCCTAGATTGCGATCACTGCAGAGTGTTTGGTTCCTGGTTTGACATCACAGACACGCCTTGCGTTCGGCCAGCCACTCCCCCGTTTCCTCAGCCACTGCTGAATTTTCATCTGGCACGCCTGCATTTTTTAGCACACTCCCAGAAAACGCTCAGTTACCACCCAGAAACACCCACTTCCTGTCAATCACTCACCGATCAGCAGAGCGACTGAAAAGCGTCGCTCGGCCCTGTGTAAAATTGCATAGTTTTGTGTGAAAGTACTTAGCGCGTGTGCCCTGTGGTCCATATGCATGCCCAGAACTGCCGTTTTTTAGCCTAACCGCAATTCTGCTAAAAACGGCAGTGAGCGAACAACTCGGAATGACCCCCATGTGCACTGCAGGGGTTCAGATATATAACGTGCAAAAAGAGTCAGATTTCGGTGGGTTATATTGTTTCTGTGCAGGGTAAATAATGTCTGCTTTATTTTTACACTGCAATTTAGATTTCAGTTTGAACACAGCCCACCCAAATCTAACTATCACTTCACATGTTACAGATGGGTCCACGGTTATCTTGATGTGGACCCATCTGTATATCTGACCCCCCCCCCCCCTGTAGTGTACATGGTATTACCCATTTGCTAACAAATTTGCTGCTGCGATCAGATCTGAATTAGCCCCTAGGCACACTGGCATTAGTTGGCCACAATAGTTGATTTACCCTCATCTTTTGTCACATACAGTGCATTACTAAGTGCTCTCCATTAATTCAAATTTCCTGTGCATTGAAGTAGGAAATAGCAAAGTTTTTGCAGAATTTTGCACAAATCAAATTTCATGGTTGAATGGGCCATTTTTCAGTAGTGCAAAGGTCCAGGTATAAAATCTTCAAGTTCAGCTTTGGCTTTGCCATTCTGGACTGTAATTATAGAGTGTACAGTCCACAGAATCTATAGACTATTAATAGAGATAGCTTTGGTGATGACAGTGTCAGTTCATCCACGTGTGAAAATCTGCCCCCAAGAGCAAAATCTTGTTCTTTTCAAGTTACCAATGAAAATATTAAAACTTCTTTATACCACTGTTCTCGCTGTTCGTCTTTTCAGACAACACCAAGGTTAACTTTTCTAGTTTTTATATAAAACATAAAATTTGTATAAGCAAATAGATTTTTTTTTAAATGATTAATATCTAACATTAGTGTTGTAGCTAAGAGAATGTGCTTGTAAGTTATGAATACTCATGAGGAATACATTTCTGCGAGGAGTACAAATATGTCAATAAAAATACATATTTAATTTTTGCTTATTTCTGGTTTCTTAGTATTAGTGATGTAAAGTGCAGTGACCATGGCATTTAATAACAGGACAGAAACATCACAGAAGCAAGCAGGCTGAAAATAGAGCCCAGTGTTAACCTCAGTGTAAACAAGCTGCTACAGCCACAGAGAAGCATCGACCTGAAACAGAATGTTCTTCTGCTTTGGCAAATATATGCACATAACAAACGCAGTGAAGGCACCTTTTACTATTCAAATGTAAATTATTATAGAATAGGTGTCTCTGAACCAATTCGCCATACTAATTCCATAATGCAAATCTTCTGACATACTGTACAGTACCATGAACCTCTCATTTTTAAACAGTACAATGAGCAACAGGCATATCATTTAGTCCATATATTTTACCTACTGTAAATATCTACCGTTCTACATACGGTTGCAGTTATGTGACCGGTGGTCAGAAGACCGCCGTTGCCGGCCCCTTAATTCTGCGCGCTCACAATCCCGATGGGTGACTATTCCCACTTGTGGGTGTCCATGACACTCATAGATGCAACGAGCCACTGAACCTACTGCGTGGTGAGTGCAGTGAACCTGCAAGGGGCTTGTTGCGCTCACCCCCTCGCTGGCATTCTGCTGCCGGGATACCGGTATCAGTATGCTGACTGGCAGTCTCCTGACCGCCGGCCACGCATACCCAACACCTACATACAATATTCTTAGATTTGAAGGTCATTTGTGCAGATTCATCTTTGCAATCTATTTAATGTCATGTGATTGTGGACCATGTTATGCAGCCACTCCTGCATCTCTCGCCACATCGTGACTATGGGGGACATTTACTAAGCAGTGATAAGAGCAGAGAAGTGAGCCAGTGGAGATTTTGCCCATGGCAATCAATCAGTACTGAAGTAACATCTATAATTTGCATACAATAAAATTATACAGAGCTGCTGATTGGTTGATGGGGTAACTTCTCCACTTGCTCACTTCTCCGCTCTTATCCCTTCTTAGTAAATGTCCCCCTATGGCTCTATGCTAAAGCCACAGCCAATGAGCTTCCTAATGAGACTCCCCCACTGTTCTCAAATGCACATCATTGGTTGCACCATTAGACACTGCACCATCCCCATGGAGGCGCAGAATGTCCATATCAACATGGCTGTCGTGGTAAGGGCAACTGCGCTTTTACATGCAGTTGCTGATCATGATATGCACATGACTAGTTGGACACCACCCTGTTACCACACAGAAACTCTCACTGAATTTGCATGGATATGCAAACAATTTTGATGTCAGAGTGGTAACCATCTGGATGCATGAGAAGTGCAGCTTTGACGCATGCATTGTGTGCTTGCATCCAGTACAGTCCCTGCATTCACCTCTAAATCAAACCCTCTATGTTATTTATTTCTATCATGGTTCCCTTAATGTAAAGTGCAGCATGATGTGTTGGTGCCTTAATAAGGATTATAATAATTCTCATAATACTCTAAAATCTTCTCTTACTGTACATTGGAGTATGAGTAAATTATATATGTTTATTCCATGAGTGATATATTGTATGTGTACTTTTAAATGCAGTTTATTAGAACTAAAGTGTAGCCATTTGATAAACTGTAACATTTGCAGGGTTAGGCTTACCTGTAAAAAATATGTGCACATACAGTACAGTGTTGTGTTTTACAATTTCAAATGTGCAAAGTTCCAGCAATACAATATTCGGGTTTCAATGTTCTGCACAGGGTTATTCTGAACTATGGGGGACTTTTACTAACCAGTGATAAAAGCGGAGAAGTGAGCCAGTGGAGAAGTGGCCCCATCAACCAATCAGCAGCTCTGTATCATTTTATAGTATGCAAATTATAGATGTCACTTCAGTGCTGATTGGTTGCCATGGGCAACATCTCCACTGGCTCACTTATCCGCTCTTATCACTGCTTAGTATATGTTCCCTATATCTTTGTAGATTTGCCTATTGTAGAATTTACAGTATATAAATAAAGTTGGGACAACAATGGTCATTTCATTCTGCTGTGTGGCGTACTTGATTTAGAATTAAGCAAACACCCAAGTATCAATACATTTTGAAATTTCAAGATGAAGATCCCACATGACAGTTTAGAAGATTTTGCTAATCTCTCCCTATAGCAGATCAGTGCTTATGAGCAAAACTGAAATTGGTTCTTATTGCAAATATAAGCATCATGTAATACAGTATATACAGTAGTATGCTACCTACATGTAATCATATGAAATATGGTTAGTATAGTACATCCAGCTTACTGTACTATGATTATGTGTATTGCTGTCAAGTTTAAGAAAATGCTCCAATTTCTAAATGTTTTACAGAAAAGGAATAATGAAAAAGATTATCTGAAAATACATTCCAAAAGCATTATTATTAATTGATTAACTGTACTGGACATATGGAAGGCTGTGCCATTTTTATTAACATTTTTCATAATAATATGAAACAAATAACACAAAATGACTCATTTAATGATTATAATTATATGCTTTGGCTGAACAAAGTTCTCGAATGAAGAGAGAGGTGAGAGATCAGAGATGCAACTACTGTGCAAGCAGGAATTGCCAAACATGATCAAAAGAGGTCTCTTCTCTTCAAACATTTTCCCAGTGTTTGTGTATGCGTACTAGAAAAATCACTGGGAAAATGACCGTTGCACCATTTTGCCAGAGACTTGCACAGTAGACTGTGGCGGTATCCGGACTCCAGGTCGACAACAAAAAGGTCGACACACCTTAGGTCGACGCCAATTGGTCGACAAACCTTAGGTCGACATTGACAAAAGGTCGACATGGAAAAAGATCGACATGAGTTTTTCACAATTTTTTTCTTTTTTGGAACCTTTTCATACTTAACGATCCACGTGGACTACGATTGGAACGTAATCTGTGCCGAGCGAAGCGGAGCGAAGGCACCATGCCCGAAGCATGGCGAGCGAAGCAAGCTATGCGAGGGGACGCGGTGCACTAATTGGGGTTCCCCGTCACTCTACGAAGAAAACAACACAAAAAAAACATTAAAAACTCATGTCGACCTTTTTCCATGTCGACCTAGTTCCTGTCAACCTTTTTCCATGTCGACCTAGTTCCTGTCAACCTTTTGTCCATGTCGACTTTTTGTCCATGTTGACCTAAGGTGTGTTGACCAATTGGCATTGACCTAAAGTGTGTTGACCTTTTTGTTGTCGACCTGGAGTCCCAGACCCACTGTGGCACAGCACTATAATGCTCTGTTAAGCTGCCGGCTCCTCCTTTCTTAATATGCCCCTGCCTCTTACTAGGACCTCCAGCAGGTCCCAACAGAACTATCCACGTTCTTAAGGTAAGCTTGTGTCTCTATTAAGGGAATTTGCACATTTTTGTAGTGTTGACCTCTTTTTCACTTTCTAATGGCAACAAATCTAAAGATTGTTTTTTTCTAATATCCTACCAAAGAAAACTCCAATGTGCTCTAGAAAGGATATAAAACAGAGTTTCAAACATCCTTTGCTCATAAAGAAATTCACATATTTTAGCAGCAGCCAAGACTGGTCATAATTGTATTTGGTCACCTGAAGACAAAATACATTTTATTTAGATATATGTTTTGACTGGATCAGAAGGACAATAGAAAAGCAACCCTTTAGGGTAGAGGTTCCCAAATGTGGTCCTCAATGCACCCCAACAGTCCAGGATTTAGGTATATCCATGGCTCAGCACAGATGGTTAAATAAAATTGACTGAGGTGCTAATTAAGTCACCTGTGGCCAAGCATGGATGAATTTAAAACCTGGACCGTTGGGGTGCCTTGAGGACCGCGTTTGGGAACCTCTGCTTTTAGGGAAAGGGGTTTTGTCACACTGATCTAAACTTTCGCTAATCACGAAGACTCTTCCAATTGTTAAACTGTTCATGTGTTCCCTATTTACATTTTGCCATACACCTTCCTCTCTGCATCCCCCATTTTTTATTTTATTTCATTATTTTATTTTTTTAAATAATAATTCTAAAAAGGATAATAAAACTAGTTTCAAATGACAACACTGTATTGAAAGACCAAGCAATCTATTGATAATGATTCTGGAAAATAACAGCATCCACAGTGCGGTAACCAGCAGTAATACTTAACCCCTAACAGAAACTCACAGCAACCATGACAGCAATAAAGTATTGGAGCCTGCTGGTGCTTTTATAATATAGCTAATTGTACTATGGTATTTTATTACATATCAAAGGAAATAGTCTTTTCAAAATGAAATTACAGAAATAAAAGCGTTCTTGACTGTGTCAACAATTATTCACTTAAAGCTTTAGAACGTGACAGTATTATATAAATAAATATCTAGTATTTGTACAGGTTACACTTAAGAACAAATTGTACCATATATATATATATATATATATATATATAATACAAAAGAATGGAGAGCGCACACTTCAGTATATAATTTTATAACTTTTATAGAAACGGTTCATTCCCACATACATACAATTTTAAAAGAAACTGTTAAGGCAATCCTCTGCCTGGGACCAGACCATCACTCCTCCGATCCCACGTCCGATTGGACAAAATGCTTTGGGCGTGGCTAGACTACGTGGACGTTGTGACATCACTTGCTGGGTCCAGAGCTGGTGATCGGAGGAGTGATGGTCTGGTCCTGGGCAGAGGATTGCCTTAACAGTTACTTTTAAACTTTAATGTATGTGGATATGTGACATTTTTATAAAAGTTATAAAATTATATACTGAAGTGTGTGCTCTCCTTACTTTTGTATAGTACCTTTCTACTCACTCCAATGGCTCGGAGTAGGATTGAGCAGCACAGTGGAAAGTATACAGACTCAAACTCCAGCTGGAAATATTGTGCAAGGACTGATATTTTCCTTGTCTACACACACACACACACACACACACACACACACACACACACACACACACACACACACACATATAAAATCATACAAATTCAGTACTCACCTAATATTAACACTTCAAACTGTAATTCATCTGAAATCAGGGAATGTTAGTTCCAAAATATTGCAATAGTTTGTTAAGCTGACCAGCCCCTTCATGGCCATTCCCATTTGGTCAGTCCCTACACTGACTTACACAAATCTGAGCAATGCTCACAGGCATCTTTTGGATTTTAAATACACAGCATGCTTATATCATGTGTTTAGGCCCTGTCCCACTCTTTTAAAGAGACGAACCACACCAAAGCAGAACAGATAAAACACCTGGGGAATTTCTTAACATTTAATTTACATATGGACAATAGGGGTGCAAGAAAGAGTGCTACCACAAAAATTTTATATAAACAATAGGCAAGAACCTACAGCACTAATACATCCGCGGTGCCAGTGGTATTATGACCACACTAAATAAATAAATAAATCATACAAATTCAGCACTCACCTAATATTAACACTTCAAACTGTAATTCATCTGAATTCAGGGAATGTTAGTTCCAAAATGTTGCAATAGGTAGTTAAGCTGACCAGCCAGCTTACAGGTGGCAAAGTACCTCTCCTGCCACAATATGTATATATATATATATATATATATATATATATATATATACAAAATGGTACCAAATTGCGCTCAGGATATGTAAGCAGCACCTCTAGAAGAATCCCTCATCAGCAAGGATTCAAAAATAGTACATACACAACAAATCTGAAGGCGCTAACGGCTTATTAATCTATTACAGACAATCAAAATGATTTAAAATGTATTCATAAAACAGAATACTATAATACTATACTATAATACTATAATAACATTATCACCATACAGAATGGATATTCAATCTGACATGTATAAATTCCAATATGCACCAATTAGGTTTGATCAGATGCAGAACCCAATTCCAATATGCACCAATTAGGTTTGATCAGATGTAGAACCCTGAGTTCTACATCTGTATGGTGATAATGTTATTATAGTATTATAGTATAGTATTATAGTATTCTGTTTTATGAATACATTTTTAAATCATTTTGATTGTCTGTAATAGATTAATAAGCCGTTAGCGCCCTCAGATTTGTTGTGTATATATATATATTTTTTTTTTTTTTTTCAAAGCACAGTAGCATCATTACACACATAATAAATGCATTGTACAAGCATCAACACTATTTTTTAGTAATACAAAAAGCGTTCTTGACTGTCGACTATTCTTCACTTAAAGCTTTAGACTGTGACAGTATTATATACATAAATATCCAGTATTTGTACAGGCTACGCTTAAGAACAAATTGTACCATATATATATATATATATATATATATATATATATATATATATACACTGTATATATATTGTAACAGGAGACTTGCTAGAATGTGCTCTGCTACAAAAATCCACCAATGACCAACTCCAGGCTTGTGCAAAAATAACAAATACCTTTTATTCAGGTAGCTCAAAAACAAAGATATACATAAAAGAAAGATCACTGCCTTTAGTATAAACAACCAGGGAGGTTAGGCCCTGCCTCACTCCCACATACTTAATAAGGAACCCTCCAAGTCTCGGCATCCTGACACTAGTGCCCAGCCCTCCGGATCCCACTGTTACTAGCAGGCCTATCACCTGGACAACTAGCTGCCTTCAGGAGCCGTGACTCATGGGAGAGACTCTGCTTTAAACCCAGCACCCAGGTGCTGGCTGATGAAGCATCTTCTTGGGCTAAGAAGCCTATAAGACCTGGTCTGGGCCAAATGGATGGGAACCCGGTCATTCCACACTTCCCCTCCAGACCCTGTGTGTAGCTTACAGGTGGCAAAGTACCTCTCCTGTCACATACCCTTTCCCTCAGCTTTTCATGGCTAAGAAAAGCGGCATGTGACATTGGCAAGGTTTCACCTTCGCCAATTATTTTGGGCTGACAAATCTTTGGGACATAACTTGGGCCCATACACCTGGATCCCAAGTTCCTCTCCCAAGTACACGTCCAAGGCCCTTTTAACTGGCCTTGGTATCTATTTCCATTAAAGGTTGGTGGCACTGTCTCCACTGTGCCACCTTCCCTTTCCCTCCACTTTGGCATAGTGGCCAAAGTGGTCATTTTAATGGACAACTTCCTGTTGTCCACTTAATTTTCCCTTCTCTTCACCTTTTCACCTTTAGGGACGTTTCCCTTATCGGGCTCGGATTTACTGGCTACTGAGGAAGTCGCTTCATTCTTTTCTGGGTGTTTGTGACACCTGACCTTAACCAACTCTGGACTGGGGAAGGTTTTAAGTTCACTTTGAGCCTAGTAGTCAACCCGGCCCTCACTGGTCTTGGCCTATATGGACAATTACACCTTTTATGGCCCAGCTCTTGTCACCGGTAACACCTAGTCTCTGCCCTGACTTTAATTGTTCTGAGGTCATGGTCCAACTTTTCCCCCACCCTTTCCCTCTGAGTGAGGCATTGGTCCCGAGTCTCAGATAGTCCTTTAATTTGTTGAACTTTTAGTTCTTTCTCCAGTTTTTTCAGCTTTGATACTATTTTCTTCGTTAATGTGATTGCTTCGTCCTCCGATCTCCCATCTTTGACCCTAGTCATCGACTCTTGCTGTTCTATGACCGGCACATAACCATTTTGAGTCTCTTGTCCAGGTCTCTTGTTTGACTACGTAGTTTAGGAATCTCCTTCACTGTTTCTTTTAGCTGGCTATTACTTATGGCCAGCTTTTGGTACTCTCCCCTCAAGTTTTCCAGCTCTCGTGTCTCACATAGAGTACTCTCCCTGGGTAGAGCAACCTCACAAATGGGACTCTGCACCGATTCCTCAGGGACAGGCTATTGCTCCTTACTTAGTGTGTCCTTTATGAACTATCCCAATTCAGTAATTGGGTCTTGAGCCTCTCGTGGTGGATCATGCCGGGGTGCAACAACCCCAAGATCAAAATCTTGCACCTTATCATCCACATACACAAGTGGAACTCCTTCAGAAGCAGCTTCCCAGATGACTTCGGAAGTAAACTCCTGTATTGCCACTAGCTGAGCCATGACTAGTTCACGTGGCCGAGACACCTCCAAAGGTACGGTCTTTGTCTGTGATTCGTCAGAGAAAGTCTCACATGTGCACTGGGTGTCCAGATCCTTGGCTTCCAAGACCTCAACAGAACCAATCTCCAGTTCAGATAAGACTTCCTGCTCTAGGATGGGCTCTTAAATACTCACCAAATTGCCATCTGTCCAGGTAGATTCCTGGGGTTCATCATTCTGCCACAGATCCAGCAGATTAGAGGATTCTTGTTTTGGAGGTGGATGATCACTTGACATCAAGTAAACCTCTCCCAGCTCCATTACCACAAAGTTTCTCTATTTAAACAGAACCACATTCATAAAAGGTTTCAACTTAGCTTGATTGGTCTTAATGAGCTAATTAACAGAGACACCAGACTCCCATTACCAGATTTTGCGGCACAGGTAAAAATAGGCTTGGAAAAGAAATTCAGTCATAAATTATCAGCTGCTTGCAACCCCTTAGCGCACATCAGCACAGCTACTTTCAATGAATGGTGCAGAGCATATAAGACAGAACAGGCCATGCACCCTGTTTAACCTCTTTGCTGCCAATGCAAACCTTTGCACCATAATCAAACACATTCAGTTTAAACAAAACATATCATTATTTTTACCTCATGGGGTCGGGATTAACCACTACTAACAACACACTTGGTCTGGTACTGATGCACACGAGTTCAGCTGGGTCTGGAGTTCGCTGGTATGTGTACCGCTTCCTTGCGGCTGTTGGTTTCTCTGCCACGTGTGACACAACTAGCAGAAGTGTCCCTGTTCAGGCGCCATTTCTAACAGGAGACTTGCTAGAATGTGCTCTGCTACAAAAATCCACCAATGACCAACTCCAGGCTTGTGCAAAAATAACAAATACCTTTTATTCAGGTAGCTCAAAAACAAAGATATACATAAAAGAAAGATCACTGTCTTTAGTATAAACAACCAGGGAGGTTAGGCCCTGATTCACTCCCACTTACTTAATAAGGAACCCTCCAAGTCCCGACATCCTGACACTAGTGCCCAGCCCTCCGGATCCCACTGTCACTAGCAGGCCTATCACCTGGACAACTAGCTGCCTTCAGAAGCCGTGACTCATGGGAGAGACGCTGCTTTAAACCCAGTATATGTGTATATATAAATATATATATATATAGATACACAGAGATGTGTGGCACTCCAGGCGTCTTATCAAATAATACGATTAGAGACAGTGATATGTCAGCAACGTTTCAATGCTTTATGCATTTTCCTCAGGCTTACAAACAATAAAAACTTACTCACCTAAATAGTAGAGACACCTCCGTGCAAGCCGCCATGGAACCGGAAGGTGGACACACCGCCCGCCCCCATGACGCTGACGTTGACGCTGCCAATCGTCATCATAGTGCACCCATCACCATAGCAACAGTATAACAAAACATCGGGTCCTGCACATGATATATTATATCACAAACTTGCATGTATAAGCCGCCTCATGCCCAACCAAATCAAATGGAAAACATGCAAGATAATCATGCAACATGCATCAGTAATAAATACAATTAAGTATTATGGCTAATAGGAGATTACAGAAAGCATATGTATATAATCTCATAATGCAAGGTAGTAGTACAGAAAAAATTCCATATACACTGTAAAAAATTCTAGCTGGTAAAATGTTACATAAAACAGTTTAATCCTAACTGCTCATTAAGACCCCGGGGAGACATAGTATCTAGCCGCTGGATCCATTGTGTCTCCATTCTTAACAACTGGAGGCCTCTATTGCCACCTCTAAGGGATGGCTGGGCCTGGTCTATCATCCTATATTTCAATGGCTGCTTTGATAGCCGACCTGTGGACAGTCATACGTTCCTTGAACGTTCTCTCCGTTTTACCTATGTATGACAGTCCACAGGGGCAAATCAGCTGGCAGATCACATATTTGGAACTGCACAGAAGCCGGTACCGAATGTGGTAAGTCCGGCCAGTGTGCGGATGTTGGAACGTGCTCCCCGAAATTAAATATTGGCATGTTGTGCAAGTGCACTTATAACAACCTTTCCTATCACCAAATAAAGATGGTTGTTGTGCTACATTTGAAACATCATTTTTGACCAAATAATCGCGTACGTTCTTATTACGCTTATAACTTGGCATCAACCTACAATGCTGAAGCTGGAGATCAGGATCTGATTGGATAACATGCCAATGCTTTTTGACCGATCCCTGAATGAGTCGGCTGGCTGAGTTAAAATTGTTAACCCAAGGTACGACACTTGATGGATTTTGCACTTTATGTTCATCAAGTAACGTATGTCGATCTATTGACATGGCCTTACTTTGAGCCTGATCTAATAATTTAGGGCAATAGCCCCGGCTGATAAACTTCTGATACATATCTCCCATCTGTTTGGCTGCTACTGCTGGATCAGACGTGACTCTTTGAACTCGCAAAAATTGCGAGTATGGCAGCCCTCGTTTTAAAGGTAATGGATGACAACTGGAGAAATGCAATAGGTTATTTATGTCTGTAGGTTTAGAATAAATGGAAGTAGAGATCCTATTATCAACTATGGAGATCTGAACATCCAAAAATTGAATACTTTTAGAATCGATGGAATAAGTAAATTTAATAGGATGTATTTTAGCGTTATGTTGATCTATTGTGGCCGTCAATAATTCATGAGGGCCCTGCCATATAATCAGCAGGTCATCAATATACCTGCAAAAGAATTTAATATGGGTGGCTACTTCTACATTAGCGAAAAACACCTCCTCCTCGACACCAAACATAAAGATATTCGAGTACGATGGGGCCACACTGGACCCCATCGCACACCCCCGGCCCTGCAAGTAATATTTACCATCATATAGGAAGTAATTTTTTAGTAAGGTCATTTCTAGTAATTTGAGAAACAATGGAATATCTGGACCATCATAATCCGGCTGCCTACTTAGAAAGGACTCAACAGCTGCTAAACCCTCTGCATGTGGGATCACTGTATATAGACTCTGCACATCTATTGTGCAGAGGACTACATCAGAAGGTAAAACGGACATCTCTGTGTATCTATTGCCATTTACATGCGGACACCCGGTGCATGATTGATAGCTGATGGGAGAGCCGGCACCTGCTGTTTTTGCTGTTTTTTCTATATATATATATATATATATATATATATATATATATACATTTTTTCAAAGCACACCAACATCATTACACACATAATAAATGCATTGTATAAGCAGCAACACTATTTTTTAGTAATACAAAACAGCCCTAAAGTACACATACCGTTTCACTTATCAGATTCCTGAACTCAAATAATCCTCATAAGACTGCAGTGAGATGTTTCTAATTTCTATAACTGAAACAGTTAATAGTAAACGCAACTGTTTCAAGAGCATACCATTTATAGTGCACATATTTCAAAGCAGTGCACTCAAAATGGTCTATTTATTAAAAGGGGAAAGACATACAGAGTCTCTGGCACAAATGGTTGTTTTTTAAACAAGGTGCTTTACACTACAGAATATACCAAGAAGTTGCTACTTGTGAAAGAATGCTATTGCCAGAGATAGGATTTAGCTAAGATTCCTGAGAGATATTTTAATTGTAAATTGTGGCAATAAGACCAAAAACTTGTGTTTGGGACTGATGTTGGTGCACATATGGCATAGCTACATACTCAGAATATACTGTAGATGCAATTTTAGAAGGTTGTGCAATAGATACTGCATAGCTGGGAACAAGAATATTTTCTAAGGAAGACAAATGTGTTTACTATGCTTTATTGTGTTTACTGTGCTTTTCCTAATATATTTTGGTGTTACTGTACACACAGCTATAAGTTCCACAAAAAATAAAATGTGTGGAAAAAAATACAAACATTGACACTGTAATTGAGGGGAATATTTATCAATACATCACTTATTGCTGTGATAAGGCAGATTAAAAGAAAAAACATTATCAATATTAAATACATTTTTGTCACTCACCTTCCCACACAATAATGGATATTTACCACTACTCTATGCTAGTCTTCACAGATGTCATTAAGATTTAGCCAAAAATAGCTAAAAATTCTAAAAAAAAATTAAAAACATATATTTTAAACCATTAGATATTAAAACATTGTAAATTAATATAATAAAAAGGCAATGAGTTAGGCTGGTATCACCATACTAAGATTCTTAGTAAATACGCTTTCTCCTGTAAAGGCATAGGGAAGAATAACAAAAAAAATCTATTCTTAATAAATTCCCACTAAGGGCTCATTCCAATGAGTACTTTGATGCACAGCTGCAGGGAAGCAGCTTTACAATATTGTACAAATGAAATGCTAGGAGCAGTCAACATCTGGTGTAAATAGACACTATCATGTGCAATCTTATGCGGCATACAAGGACACAGCATCAGATCACTCTGCAGGACCATTGGCCAGCTAAGTAACCTTCAGGTTACGCAGCTTTCCAGGACCTGTGAGGGTGATCACAGGACTCATTTTGCATATGTGCAGAATGGGTTCTGTTCATATGCAGATTACCCACCATCAGGTTTATGAACTAATCTGATTTAGGCCCCGAGTGCGATCATAGATATGAGAATACAGCATGGATGTGCAGTGAGGTAAATTTCTCAGGAGGCACTGGTTAGTACCAGAGCCAGATTTAAACACAATATATGAGCCAAAGGGTGCATGTGGGCATTATACACAGGTGCAGCAGTAAAAACTCCTGGAAATTTGGTGAGGTTTGATCAGAGATGGGCGGAAAAAACAAGCAAGGGGGGCACTGCCTCACCTGGCATAGACTGTTAACTCCAGAGATTTGACTAAAAAAATGATTAGAATAATACAAAGGTAGATATTTTTAACATTTACTTTGTATTTTTCATATATTTTATTCAGTCAAAACTCTGGCACAAACGTTAATATGACAGGAAAGGCTCTGTCTCACCTGCTTCACCCCACCGCATGTCATTGGAATACATTATGCTAAATCATCATCATATTGAATGATGGGCTGTTCCTGAATTAGGATGACAAATATTCCATGGATCAGTGCAATATACTGAGCAGTGCTTTGGACCAGCATCTCTGCACAATAATACATTAAAAGTAATTAGGCATTGGCTATTCACACAAGTAGCCCAGCCTTTTGCTTTGTGTATTTTAATTTGTTCTCAACTGCTTGTTCGATTATCTAGGACTATCACTGTGCACTAAAATGTTTGCAGCATAAATCAATCTGAGCAGCATCCTCCAAATTGCACACAGTAATAGACCCTCCCATCCAGTAATGCTCATTCATCATTAGTATATGCATTCTACATTACTCATGGTTGGGATTACTTTACCCTGCCACGTGTAAAGAAGCAGTGCCATTACAAGTGGTGATGAATAGGTGTTTTTAATTAAGTACAGTATGCCAGCCTCTGGGGGCATGACCATTCTTTCTCAGAATATGATCATGCCCACTATGACTTGCTCATGCCCCCAATATGTAGCAGTGATGCCCCACATAATTGATTCTAACTCTACCAAAATTGAGAGGCATTATCTGCGTGCACAACCCTGCACTACTGTGTGTGTCTGTCTCTTCTGTCCTACATCTTTGTGTACCAATATTTTCCCATCTATGTCTCAGTATGTGTTACATTATTCATCACTGTACAGAGAATATGGGCCTGATTCAGAGGAGGATGTCATTGCATTCATAATTGCATAATACAATGCTGTGGATCTGCAAAAAATATGCCATAGGGTTCAGTACAGAGATGCCCACTGACAGCGTCTCGGTTCTACTGCTTACTTAGAAAGACATTTGTCACACCAGTGAACTTCTGAGCAAAGCTACAGTATGGATGTTCAGATTGTTGATTGCAAGTTAGCTGTCTGATCCATTACAAATTCTGTTATAAAACAGAGACAATCTTAGGGATGCCCCCATTATGGTCAAGACTTGCCTGCATTTCTGTAGCCACTCATTTTCCACAAATGGTCACTACCTGTCACTCACTTTGTCAATAAATCCTCACTGTATACAACATCGCTGTTGAAACACCACAGTGTGCGCAGTGTGACTTTGATACACGCACATTTCAAAAAAATTGGTCAACTGAGCAAACCATGTCACTACATCCTATATTGACATTTATGTAATTCTGTGAGTCATTGGAGCTTACAATCTACATTTCCTACAAGTATGTTTATGGTGTTTTTGAGAAATCCGGATCACATAGAAGAAACCCACACAAACACACTGAGAACAAAATCCACATAGTGTCTACAAGGTGCTGGTTGGATTTTAACCGATGACCCAAGTGCAATCAGGCAGAAATAATAACTACTAGAACACTATGATGCTTTTAACATGAATCAAATTGGTGATGTTGCCTGGCCATTTTGATAACACTAAATTAGGTTTGTGTATTAAAAAAATTAAAAGTTGTTCTTAAATGTTTGTTAGTTCAACATCATTTGAGTTTTTACTAAAACATGATGAACTGATATGATACTTGATGCTGTAAATAGGCTTCCCAAATGGAGATTCATAACAGCAATAAAGTGATTGCTTTGTCATGCAAAGCAAAAACAGGCTTTTTTTGTCAGGAAAACACCTTCTTCTCTGTTCTCAGTAAATGGTCTTTTTACCATTTTCTTTAATTTAGTCTAACTTTTAAGGATGGGCCACTGGGAATGCCCAGTATTTGCCCCTAAAGTTTGATACCTTATGGATCACCCAATCATGGGATCTTTAGTATTTGACCTTAGACTATATGTTTTTACACTTTCTTAAACATTACCCAACAGTTTGGTTATTTTGATTGAAGTCAATGGAATGGGAAATAAGTTGTAGGACATTGATAACAAATTCCTTAACTGCTTAACTGGCTAATATTTTTTCCAAAAAACCCTCAAAAATGGTTATGTTTTATATGATTAAATTAGCTTAAGACATCTATTTAAAACTTGTCCCACACTTTTATTATATTTTATATTACATGTTTAAAAATATCAAATCTATTTAACACTGGTAACCAAAATATATCAGTCAACAAATGATCAGACCAACGTGACCAGGCGGTCCCTCTGAGATTGGCAGCTGCTGGAATATTATCTTCCATCAGATGTCAGGGAAAGCCCAGCTGGCTTGGTGACGTCTGATGCTACCACACCAGGCTGGTGGTTAAAAGGATTATTTCTCTAGCAGCACATCAGTAAATATACAATATTTAATGTTGTAGTAATAAAAGTGCATACAACTTTATGTACAGATGAACAGGAATGAAGTGACATTCTGATTAATGTTCTTAATACAACACTTATACATAGCACTTATAAATACAGTATATATGTAACATTTTCAGTAGCTTGTCATAATGAAAGATGAAAGGCTATATTCTTATTGTTCACTATCCAGTTTCATCGTAAGCTCGTTGAAGAAAATTACAGATTCTCTCTCATGGATTTTTGCAGGAAAAAAAAATATTTTCTCCAGTTTAAGAAACTGGATGAACATACAACTACAGTACATTAAATTAGGAGTCACTTTCCTTTAGAACCCAAGAATAGCACGTACAAGCATACAATTTGAAAATGTCTGCATCATTTTGACATACTTTGATGAATAGCTGAAGGTCTTCTGAAAAAAACCATTACCCACATTTGTTTTGTATTTTCTTTCTATGTACACATTTTCATGTACTGACTTTATTTTATTTTTTGTATTGTTGGGCATAGGCAAATGGTGGTGGTGGTGGTGGTGTGTGTGTGTGTGTGAAGGGGGGAAAGGGAGGTGATTAAAGTTACATGGAAACCACCATCTCCTGGCCAGAAGTTAAATTCATGCCCAGAATGGCATGGGTATATACATTTACTAGCACTGCAGTCACAACATGTAGTATAAGGGACAGAACAGTACCAAGTTTGCTATTTATGTGGATCAGTGCTCTCAGTCTTCACACCAAACCAGTGAGCAGCTGTGACCAAGAAGAGACAGATGTTTTAACATGATGTGGTTTTATTATTTACAGCATGTAGATTTTTACAGGAAGTTTAACATTATTTAAATGAGATAAGTGCATTTGATTAATAAAAGCTTGTTTTATAGACTCTCAGCCCTGTATACCGTATATATCAAGGGCTGGTGCTGGGTTCATTTACACTCCTCCAGACTTATGGACTTGCTCCAGTCCTCTACAAAGTAGGAGACTTGGATTGTGGTATGGTGCCCACATACATAGCAAAAAACTAAAACATTGATCTCAGGCTGGCTGGCCCTTCTGCCACATCTAATGGCTTACTTTGATTGTTGTCTCTTTATAAATCTAAATTGTTGCATAAAATGCACTTTGTATAAAGCAGGCTATAGCTTGTTTATTGTTTTTTATGCCCTTTTCATGGCCTGGCCACACTCACACTCAAATTAAGCATTTTGAATCCACCAGTAGAAATCCTGCATTTGCTCTTCTCGGGGGTCTATGTTGTGTTGCCCATGAGGGACCAGCATACCTTTTCAGCGAAAGGGGATTCCCACCATACCTGAACTTTTTTATTTTCTGTAGTGTAGCGGGGGAAAGGCCAAAAACTCTGTTGTCACTCATATCCACCCACTGAAGAAGCAGTGTCCAGAAGAAATATTTGCTTCCTCAACTGCATGCACCATAGAGGGTGAGAAACTCAAAATAAGTAGACATGGGTTGTATCTAAAATGCAAGTCAGTTGTACCCTTAGTAGTGAATGGGTTAATAATCAAAATTATTCCATTAGTTTATTATTGAGCATTTTTGTAAATATGGTCAGAAAATGGCCTGTATCTGCAATCATATTTCCACCATGTTAAAAGTTATATTGTATCCTGGTTGTTGATCCTTGGGCTGAATGGTTTAATAACATCCAGTTTGCTAACCTTAATGTCTAAAGCTGGGCATACACTATACAAATATCTGACAGATCATCTGCCAGATATGGCTGGTTTGAATGAAAATCTGGTAATGGATGATAGCAAATTACAAATCACCATTTGCTCCCAAACACTGGAAAATTGACAAAACCTGTCTTTTTTACAAGTTGGGTAAAGCACGGATTTAAACAGTTTGTATGAACAACAGTTTTTGCCCATTTTCCAGTGTTTGGAGGCAAATGGTCGATTGTCATAATTTGCTCTCATACATTACCATATTTTTATTCCAACCAGCCAGATCTGGCAGATGATCTGACTGATAATTGTATAGTATATGTCTATTTTATGACATCTTAAATATGGATGACAATCTCAATCCATGGATGGCCAGCATTACACAAAAAGAAGTAAAGTACTAATTGATTCAAAACATCAATAATCATTCATAAAATATCTAAAAAAAAAAGTCCCTACAACTATTAATAATGATTAATATAGGAATTCTCCATAATACTAAAATTACAAAACATTGATTGCTGAGAGATTCTGCGCTTTGCTTATATCTAAAAAAATGTGTTCATTAAATCTTGCATTTGGTATTTCAAACTGCTTTTCCAGCTGATGCCTGGTGGGATTAGCCAAGGGGGCCCGAATCTGCTGGGGTTTCACAGTGCATTAATAACTTGTGTGGTCCTTGGCAAAGTGAAGGCAGTCACATCATAGGTGAGCCAGTCTTAGCTTTTGCAGCAGAATAAGTCCACTAACTGTGTCTGTGACAGTGATTCATGTTATTTGGTCACCAAATAAATCTATTTATTTATAATAACAATACTGATACCTTTAAATACTACTACCATACTAAACTGAAGAAAATTAGTATTAAAATAATAAAAAAAATACATTCGTTTTTGTATTAGATTACTTAATTTAGAAATAGTTAATAGTATAATAATAACAACACTGCTCTTTTAAATAAAATGTGCCATTAACTAAGATATATGTATATGTTTGCAAATAAAGACACACTGGGATTGAAAAAAAAATGAAGCTATACACTCCTGTATGACAACGTATTAGTAAGGGTTTTACTTTCATAATTTTCCCCTGATGAAAGTAAATCTATCTACAGTATCTATCATATAAACAAAGAATTTAACAGCAGGTAAGTACCCCTTGGCCCATGTGGTCTGCATATATATATATATATGTACCACAGCGGATGGCACTCTTTAAATATTGCAAAGGTAGATGCCCTGGTGCCTTTCAATGTCCCCGCAATCACGGACCAATGTAGAGAGGTTTGTAAGGTGGCACTCGTGGGTCTTGGTAAAACTGAATAAATCAGGTGACTAGCACAATCCTAAGCTGGCTTCAGGTGGGAAATAGGAAAACTACATCATTATATTTTTAATAAACCTCCCATAAAGGGATGAAAGGGGGTTGACATAATGACGTCAATAACAATGCATGGCTTGTGTTGCGTGAATGAGAATGCCTAAATGGACAATTGGATCAACATTTGGATTGCACCTCCAGTGTGTAGAATTTAATAAACTACAAAAATGTGAAAGCCTTCACTCACTCACTCACTCACTCACTCACTCACTGACTCATCACTAATTCTCTTACTTTCCCATTATATTAGGAAGATGAAATTTAACATAGGTATTTTGCAGGTGGGAAATAGGAAAACTATATCATTTGAATTTTAATAAACCTCCCCTAAGGGGATAAAAAAGGGGGTTGACATAATGACGTCAATAACAATGCGTGGCTTGTGTTGCATGAATGATAACACCCAAATGGACAATCGGATCAATATTTGGATTGCACCTCCAGTGTGTAGAATTTAATAAACTACAAAAATGTGAAAGCCCTCACTCACTCACTCACTCACTCATCACTAATTCTCTTACTTTCCCATTATGTTAGGAAGATGAAATTTAATATAGGTATTCTGCAGGTAGGAAATAGGAAAACTATGTAATTTGAATTTTAATAAACCTCCCCTATGGGGATAAAAAAAAGTGGGTTGTCCTAATTACATAATTACCGATGCGTGGCTTAAGTTGCATGAGCGATTGCGCCCAAATGGACAATCGGGTCAAAATTTGGATTGCACCTCCAGTGTGTAGAATTTAATAAACTACAAAAATGCTGTCATTTTCCGCAATGGGTGCTCCTCGGGTAATGCCAGGAACCATGGATTAACATTTACTTACATCTCACAAATTTACATCTCTGTAGATTTGCTAAATTTTTTAAACATTAATATTTACAGCCATGAAAATCAGAAACTCACGTGCGAAGAATGGGTAGAACAGCTAGTGTGTGTGTGTGTGTATATATATATATATATATATATATATATATAGCAAAAGTTCATTTATTTCTGTAATTCAACTTAAAAGGTGAAACTAATATATTATATAGACTCATTACATGCAAAGTGAGATATTTCAAGCCTTTATTTGTTAAATTTTGATGATTGTGTCTTACAGTTTAAGAAAACCACAAATCCAAAATCTCAGAAAATTAGAATATTGTGAAAAGGTAAATATTGTAGGCTCAAAGTGTCACCCTAATTAGCTAATTAATCCAAACCACCTGCAAAGGGCTCCTGAGCCTTTCAATGGTCTCTCAGTCTGATTTAGTACAATTCACAATCATGGGGAAGACTGCTGACCTGACAGTTGTGAAGAAAACCATCATTGACACCCTCTACAAGGAGGGAAAGCCTCAACAGGAAATTGCAAAATAAGTTGGATGTTCTCAAAGTGCTGGATCAAAGTACATTAATAGAAAGTTAAGTGGAAGAGAAAAGTGTGGAATAAAAAGGTGCACAAGCAGCAGGGATAACTGCAGCCTGGAGAGGATTGTCAGGAAAAGGCCATTCAAAAGTGTGGGGGAGTTTCACAAGGAGTGGATTGAGGCTGTAGTCAACTTCATCTAGAGCCACCACACACAGACAGATCCTGGACATGGGCTTCAAATGTCTTATTCCTCTTGTCAGGATGCTCCTCAACAAAAAACAATGTCAGAATCCTGGTCTTCCATAACACCTCAGCAGTGTGACAGGCTGATAGAATCCATGTCACGCCGCATTGAGGCAGTTATTCATGCAAAAGGGGCCCAAACCAAGTACTGAGTACATATGCATGATTATACTTTTAAGAGGGCCAACATTTTTATATTTAAAATCATTTTTTATATACTGAAATAAATGAACGTTTGCCCAATATTCTAATTTTCTGAGTTTCACCTGTCTCTGTGTGTATATATATATATATATATATATATATATATATACATACACACACTATATATATATATATATATATATATATATATATATATATGTTTTCTTTTATATATTTTATGATGATGGAATCACTATTGGTATTGGTATGGAATGGTATGACACATGCATTATCTCTGCATTAGTTATTTCTCTGGATGTGGATGCCTATAAAAACAAGAGAGCTAAGGTGTCTAATTACTCATCTGCCCTCCTTGTCAGTCCCTTCATGGATTCCTGGTAATATACATTTCTAGCTGAAAGCAACATATTAAAATGTGAAACATCCAGACAAAATAGTAAATTTAATTAAACTACAACTTCTAATTAAATACATTGCAGCAGTCAAATAAATTGCATTTTAAAAAAAAATTTTTTTTTAATTTAATAGTCTTCCCTTATTAATTATTTTAAAATGTGCCTTTGCATGGATTTCCAAAAATAGAATAGTTCTTTAAAGAAAAAAATGAAAACAAGCATCTTCACATCGTTACATAATTAGGAGTTATACATAAATCCATCACTTTAAACATTTCATAAACTTAAGACATTGAGATACAGTATTAGAAAAATAAAAATGGCAGTGAAGCAACTGCCCATTGAACTTCATAGAGGAGAATATTATTTTGTGAGAATATAATAGACCTAAGTGTAATTAACTATACTGTAACTATGGATAACATTCTAATAGAGGAAAATTATTCAGGCACTGTTTTGTATATTTATGGTTACCTCTTAAGTGTGCCGTGTCACTAGATTTTTGGAATAGTTATACATAAAATAACAAATAAGAATGATAAATATATAGAGTAATATATAATTCCACCACTTCAGTACTGGTATCTCATTATACTATACAGTATATACTTACTTTGATTATATTCAAAATAGGCTAATCGTATTCATATTTGTATGGCTCCAAATAGACCAAGCATTAATCCCACATGTAAAACCTTAAGCAGCCTTGCTTTAAAGCCAGTATACCTCAACAAAATAAGTTTAAAAGTATTATAAGGTAAATAATAATTTTACCTATTGTTTGGTCCTCTCAGGTTTCTAAACTTCTTTATTTTTAATTGTTTTTTGCAATTCACACAATAGCTGTACAGAACGTGTCAACTACTGCATTCACTTTTAGTAAAAGCTATTGTATATTGTAATATTTTTTCACTTACAATCTGTACAGTACCTTTGTGTTACATTTGTAATGTAGTTACCCTTTCTCTTCTGAGGCTTTTCTTCAACAATATCTTCAACATTTATGTGGTTCCCACCCATATCATACCTTTGGCGGGATGTAATGCCGCACTAGTCCGGCAGCCGTGTGGGATGCCGGCTGAACTCGGATGTCTTTTAAAGGGGCAATCACTTACAAGGCAAAACCATGCCCTGTAAGTTATTGCCTCTTAAAAAAAAGTCAGAGTTCGGATGGCATCACGCACGGCCGCCGGACTCGGATGGCATTACGTACCGCCGCTTGTCTTTTCTTTTCAGATTTCTTTGTGTTTATTCCTTTTTATACACCAAATTAAATGTACCCAAAATGTCAAAAAAAAAATGTTTTTCCATGAAATGGCAATGTGGTTTAAAAGCAAATTTATATATATATATATATATATATATATTTGCGAAAGCCCTCACTTGCTCACTGACTGACTGACTCATCACTAATTCTCTTCCCGATGTGTCAGGAGGGTGAAATCTAACATAGGTATTCTTCAGGTGGGAAGTAGAAAAACAATGTGATTAGAATAAAAAAAACTCCCCTAAGGGGATGAGAGGGGGGTTGACGTAATGACATCACTACTGATGCATAGCTTGCATTGTGTTAACGATAATGCCACATATGGAGAATCAGATAAAAATTTTGATTACACCTCCACTATGTAGAATTTAATAAACTACAAAAATACGAAAGACCTCACTCACTCCTACTTATCTTACTTCCTGATATATTAGGAAGATTACATTTACCATAGGTATTCTGCAGGTGGGAAATAGGAAAACTACATAATTAGAATTTTAATAAACCTCCCCTTATGGGATGAAAAGGGGGTTAGCCTAATAATGTGTGGTTTGCCTTGCCTGATCGATAACACCCAAATAGACAATTGGATCAAAATTTGGAATTTAATAAACTACAAAAAATTGTCCTGTCACTTTTTACTGTATCTGCTATGGGTGCTCCTCCGGTTATATCAAGAATCATGGATTAATATTTGCTTACATTAAGACATCTCAAATTTACATCTCTATAGATTTGCCAAATTTTAACACTCATTTACATTTACAACCATGAAAAACAGAAACTCCAGTGTGAAGGACAGGTAGAACAGCTAACAAATGTGTGTGTATATATATATATATATATATATATATATATATATTGCACAGTATCATTCTGCTATGACTTTTAAACATTGTTGACACTTTTATTACCTTTCATAATGTTTGACACTATTTATTTTCATATCTGCCCACAATGCAGCAACATTTTTTGTGCCTTCATAAGAACCTTTTAATTTAAACAATTAAACAGCATCAATTAGAAATCCACTTTTGAGACAGGTGGGATGGGATTTAAACATTTCTTATACACTGCAATTAAATACCATTGTACCAGCTGGAATCCAGAATTAACAAGAGTTTTCCAGAGAATAAAGAATTTAGAAATTTAGGGAAAAGGTAAGTGTACATTGTCACAGTCATTTTTTAGATACTGTATACAGTAGGCTGTAAAATATAACATTTTGGGATTGAATGGAAATTGGTCAGATATAATTGAGCTATGAAGTATCTGGAGGGTCAAAAGGTACCAAACAATGCTGATGATTAGCACATTGTTAAAAAACCAAATACATCATTATTAGCAAATTTCACATTTATTTTGATAAGGAGTTGACAAGGAGTTGACAACTTTATATAATTTAAACGAGATTGTCACCTTTGGGACTACACCACTGTTTTGTAACTGACCTTCTTATAGAGCTTATTTATGAACAACTGCATTTAGGGCTTAATTCAAGATTGACTGCAAAAGCAAAATCTTCCTCCAATGGGCAAAACCATGTGTACTGTAAGAGGGGCAGATATAACATGTGCAGAGAGAGAGTTAGATTTGAGTGTGTCATAATGTTTCTGTGTAGAATAAGCACTAGCTGCTTTATTTTTCCACTGAAATTTAGAATTCAGTTTGAACACATCCCACCCAAATCTAACTCTCTCTGCACATGTTATATCTGCACCACCTGCACTGCACATGGTTTTGCCCAGGGCTGTTTCTAATCTATTCTGTTTCCAATTTGGCTCCCAGTATGAGATTTATAAATGCACCTCCCCCAAATCAACATTCAAAAATGTGCACCCCCATAGATATAAAAAACACAAATTTGTGCGCACCTAGCGCTCCCGGTGAGGGGGCGTAGTCTTACTAACTGGGCATGGTCTAACTTATAAATGGGCATGGCCTTGCAGGAAAAGACTACCTTACACCCCAGTTTTTGTCCCTGCACCAACAGATCTCGGCCACCAAAGCGAAAACAAAATTCCACAATATTAAGCTCCACACAGGAATGCCCCTTGCACCATAGTATGCCACACACCGCAATGCCATGATACATTATGCTCTACAGTAAATATTCTAATTACTTTTAAATTACTTGCTCATTGCCAAGAATTTCATATGCTAGGTGTCATGCTTGTTGCCAGGGGTTTCATACACTGGGATCAAGCTCGTTGCCATGGGTTTCACGCTCTGAAATGGGTGTCATGCTTGTTGCTAGGGTTGGTCAATGCCAGGGGTGTGTAATGCTTGTTGTCAGGGCTGTATACAGCCCCAAAGCCCCACAGCCCACCAGCCGCTCTTCTTCTACCCTGAAGTTTCGTGAAATTATGCATGGTGTCGTGATATCACAATCCAAATGCATCATTCTGTGAAACTCCAACCCCGAGTGGAGTACTAATGACAGGAAGGCAGGGGAGCAGTTACAGTACATTGAAAAGTGATGTGGCAGGTACCCCGTGCGATTGCACGGCCAGCTTGCTGCTAGAAATGGCACTGGTTTGCGCATTAGAGGAAGATTTTGCTTTTGCAGTCAACCTTGAATCAGGCTCAAAGAAGGTTATTCAGAGTTGTTAGCAAAACAAAAAAGTTAGCAATTGGGCAAAACCATGTTGCACTGCAGGTGCGGCAGTAGGAATATGTGCAGAGAAATACAATTTTTGGTGGGCTTTATTATTTCTTTGCATAATAAATGCTGGCTGCTTTAGTTTTACACTGCAATTTAGATTTCAGTTTGAACACACCCCATCCAAATCTAACTCTCTCTGCACATGTTACATCTGCCCCACCTGCAGTGCTACATGGTTTTGTCCAACTGCTAACATTTTTGGTTTGCTAATAATTCTGAATAACCCCCATAAAATGAAGTTGTGGTAAGAATGTCACCCCAACTTGAAATGAGGTGCACCAGGACAGAGGTTCCGAAATAGCTCTGTCTGGTGAGTGCCTAGAAGCAAAATGATAGCCACTTCTATCACTTTACTGCAAGGTATAGTATTATCGTGCATGTTTAAGTGGGGCCAATGGAGAGGGATCTGGTGCTTGGTAAAGCCGACTTGCCTAACTGCCTACATAGAAACTTATGAGGCTGCTTCTGTGGCAAATATCAGAAATATCGTCTGTAGAGTCTCCTTGTTGCAGGGATCTGATTAAAATGTCTCTTTTAGTGGGATTTTATTCAAAATATCTTTAATAAATATGCCCATATGTAACAATTTGGTAGGCATCTCACCAACAGACCTTGTAATTGAGGTTAGTCTCTTCCCTTTTGAATCGAGAATATAAGAGATCCTGAAGCTCTGAAGCTCTAAGAAGCTGGGTAATATAAGTGATAAATATGGTCCCTGTGTAATAACTCGCTATGGGAGGTATTACGTCCATCATTTTGCATCTCAAAGGAGTGCATGTGTATTTAAGTACACCATTCCCAGAAGCCACTGCAGCTGCTCAAGATGTCAAGCAGTAGTCACATAAGTAGTGTCTGGTGATATGCAAGTTACAGTTTGCAGCTACAGGCAATTGGTCATAGAGGAACTGAAGTAACCGATCTGGGACCATGCCTAGACAGAGATTTGGAGCCAGTGAGGGATGGATGGGGACATGGCCAAGACCACTGCCTATGGAAGGAAAAATCATTTGAAAAACTACTACCCCTGCAAATTGGTGGTAGTGACTGACTGGAATGAAAGAGTTACAGTGCCACGGTCTTCACGGTCTTATACCACGGTCTTCACATGAGGTATAGAAGAGTGTAATTCCCCATACATCACATCCACTGCCTCCTTCATTAGCGAGGACCTTACACTTGAATAAAGCAGCAGGACTTTAGTTCACCTAACTCTTGTTAATTGTCCTTCCTACAACATTCACGGAGAGCCCCAGTGACTGAGATAATTAATAATATTAATCTCCTCATAGGATAACAGGGACTACAAATCCTAATAATGTACCCTAAAAAGAGACCTGTTACTTCCAGCAGCATACAGATTTGTACATCTCTTAGATGAATACAGAATGTTATGATACAGTAAAGCAGTTTGATTGCCAGCCTTAGTGATACAGAAAGCTTAGGTAACCCAACCTATTTACATATTTAAACTAGAGATGAGCGGGTTCGGTTCCTCGGGATCCGAACCCCCCTGAACTTCACCTATTCTACACGGTTCCGATGCAGCCTCGGATCTTCCCACCTTGCTCGGTTAACCAGAACGCGCCCGAACGTCATCATCCTGCTGTCGGATTCTCGCGAAATTCATATTCTATATAAGGAGCCGAGCGTCGCCACCATTTTTACTCGTGCTTTGGAGATTGAACGGAGAGGACGTGGCTACGTTCTCTCCCTGAAAAGCTCCGTAATCTGTGCTCAGTGTGCTGCAAATATCTGTGCTCAGTGTGCTGCAAATAATCTGTGCTCAGTGTGCTGAAAATATCTACGTTCTCTGCCTGAAAACGCTCCATATCTGTGCTCAGTGTGCTTCAAATATCTGATCAGTGTGCTGCATTGTGGGGACTGGGGACCACCAGTACATAATAATTATAGTAGTACAGTACTGTATCTTGCAGCTCTGTGTCACTGCAAGTATCCATTCCATATCTGTGCTGCATTTTTGTGAGCAGTATATATAGTATTACAGTGCAACATTTTGGTGACCCAACAGTATATAGTTGTGTACAGTAGGCAATTGCTGTGTCTTGCAGCTCTGTGTCACTGCACGTATCCATTCCATATCTGTGCGGCAATTTTGTAAGCAGTATATATAGTATTACAGTGCAGCATTTTGGTGACTCAACAGTATATAGTTGTGTACAGTAGGCCATTGCTGTATCTTGCAGCTCTGTGTCACTGTACATATCCATTCCATATCTGTGCTGCCTTTTTGTGAGCAGTATATATAGTATTACAGTGCAGCATTTTGGTGACACAACAGTATATAGTTGTGTACAGTAGGCCATTGCTGTATCTTGCAGCTCTGTGTCACTGCACTATCCATTCCATATCTGTGTGGCATTTTTGTGAGCAGTATATATAGTATTACAGTGCAGCATTTTGGTGCCCAACAGTATATAGTTGTACAGTAGGCCATTGCTGTATCTTGCAGCTATGTGTCACTGCACAGATCCATTCCAGATCTGTGCAGCATTTTTGTGAGCAGTATATATAGTATTACAGTGCAGCATTTTGGTGACCAACAGTATACATATATAGTACAGTAGGCCATTGCTATTGATATATTACTGGCATATAATTCCACACATTAAAAAATGGAGAACAAAAATGTGGACGGTAAAAAAGGGAAAGATCAAGATCCACTTCCACCTCGTGCTGAAACTGCTGCCACTAGTCATGGTCGAGACGATGAAATGCCATCAACGTTGTCTGCCAAGACCGATGCCCAATGTCATAGTAGAGAGCATGTAAAATCCAAAAAACAAAAGTTCAGTAAAATGACCCACAAATCTAAATTAAAAGCGTCTGAGGAGAAGCCTAAACTTGCCAATATGCCATTTACGACATGGAGTGGCAAGGAATGGCTAGTGGTTCAGCTTCACATGAGCATGAAAGCACTCATCCTCCCACTAGAAAAATGAAAAAACTTAAGCTGGCAAAAGCACAGCAAAGAACTGTGCATTCTTCTAAATCACAAATCCCCAAGGAGAGTCCAATTGTGTCGGTTGCGATGCCTGACCTTTCCAACACTGGACGGGAAGAGGTGGCGCCTTCCACCATTTGCATGCCCCCTGCAAGTGCTGGAAGGAGCACCCGCAGTCCAGTTCCTGATAGTCAAATTGAAGATGTCACTGTTGAAGTAAACCAGGATGAGGATATGGGTGTTGCTGGCGCTGAGGAGGAAATTGACAAGGAGGATTCTGATGGTGAAGTGGTTTATTTAAGTCAGGCACCCGGGGAGATACCTGTTGTCCATGGGACTAATATGGCCAATGACATGCCAGGTCAAATTACAAAAATTCAACTCTTCGGTGTGGAATTATGTTAACAGAAATGTGGACAACAGATGTGTTGTCTTTGTCAAGCTGTAATAAGTAGGGGTAAGGACGTTAACCACCTAGGAACATCCTTCCTGGAGCGCATTCATCAGAAGTCATTGACAAGTTCAAAAACTTTGGGTGACAGCGGAAGCAGTCCACTGACAACTAAATCCCTTCCTCTTGTAACCAAGCTCCTGCAAACCACACCACCAACTCCCTCAGTGTCAATTTCCTCATTAGACAGGAAAATCAATAGTCCTGCAGGCCATGTCACTGGCAAGTCTGACGAGTCCTCTCCTGCCTGGGATTCCTCCAATGCATCTTTGAGTGTAACGCCTACAGCTGCTGGCGCTGCTATTGTTGCTGCTGGGAGTCGATCGTCATCCCAGAGGGGAAGTCGGAAGACCACTTGTACTACTTCCAGTAAGCAACTGACTGTCCAACAGTTCTTTGCGAGGAAGATGAAATATCACAGCAGTCATCCTGCTGCAAAGCAGATAACTCAGGTCTTGGCAGCTGCGTTGGTGTTAAACATGTCTCTGGTATCCACCATTAATTCACAGGGAATTAGAGAATTGCTTGAGGTACTGTGTCCCCGGTACCTAATACCATCTAGGTTCCATTTCTCTAGGCAGGCGATACCGAGAATGTATACAGACGTCAGAAAAAGAGTCACCAGTGTCCTAAAAAATGCAGTTGTACCCAATGTCCACTTAACCACGGACATGTGTACATGTGGACAAGTGGAGCAGGGCAGACTCAGGACTATATGACTGTGACAGCCCACTGGGTAGATGTATTGCCTCCCGCAGCAAGAACAGAAGCGGCAGCACCAGTAGCAACATCTCGCAAACGCCAAATCATTCCTAGGCAGGCTACGCTTTGTATCACCGCTTTTTATAAGAGGCACACAGCTGACAACCTCTTACGGAAACTGAGGAACATCATCGCAGAATGGCTTACCCCAATTGGACTCTTCTGGGGATTTGTGACATCGGACAATGCCACCAATATTGTGTGTGCATTACATGTGGGCAAATTCCAGCACGTCCCATGTTTTGCACATACATTGAATTTGGTAGTGTAGAATTAAAAAAAAAACGGCAGGGGCGTGCAAGAGATGCTGTCGGTGGCCCGAAGAATTGCAGGCCACTTTCGGCATTCAGCCACCGCTTGCCAAAGACTGGAGCACCAGAAAACACTCCTGAACCTGCCCCGCCATCAGCTGAAGCAAGAGGTGGTAACGAGGTGGAATTCAACCCTCTATATGCTTCAGGGGATGGAGGAGCAGCAAAAGGCCATTCAAGCCTACACATCTACCTACAATATAGGCAAAGGAGGGGGAATGCACCTGACTCAAGTCAGTGGAGAATGATTTCAACGTTGTGCAAGGTTCTGCAACCCTTTGAACTTGCCACACGTGAAGTCAGTTCAGACACTGCCAGCCTGAGTCAGGTCATTCCCCTCATCAGGCTTTTGCAGAAGAAGCTGGAGAAATTGAAGGAGGAGCTAAAATGGAGCGATTCTGCTAGGCATGTGGGACTTGTGGATGGAGCCCTTAATTCGCTTAACCAGGATTCATGGGTGGTCAATCTGTTGAAATCAGAGCACTACATTTTGGCTACCGTGCTCGATCCTAGGTTTAAAGCCTACATTGTATCTCTCTTTCCGGCAGAAAGAAGTCTGCAGATATTCAAAGACCTGCTGGTGAGACACTTGTCAAGTCAAGTGGAACGTGACCCATCAACAGCTCCTCCTTCACATTCTCCCGCAACTGGGGCTGCGAGGAAAAGGCTAAGAATTCCGAGCCCACCCGCTGGCGGTAATGCAGGGCAGTCTGGAGCGAGTGCTGAAATCTGGTCCGGACTGAAGGACCTGCCAACGATTACTGAAATGTCGTCTACTGTCACTGCATATGCTTCTGTCACCATTGAAAGAATGGTGGAGGATTATATGAGTGACCGCATCCAAGTAGGCACGTCAGACAGTCCATACGTATACTGGCAGGAAAAAGAGGCAATTTGGAGGCCCTTGCACAAACTGGCTTTATTTTACCTAAGTTGCCCCCCCTCCAGTGTGTACTCCGAAAGAGTGTTTAGTGCAGCCAGTCACCTTGTCAGCAATCGGCGTACGAGGTTACTTCTAGAAAATGTGGAGAA
This sequence comes from Pseudophryne corroboree, assembly GCF_028390025.1. NCBI lineage: Eukaryota > Metazoa > Chordata > Amphibia > Anura > Myobatrachidae > Pseudophryne > Pseudophryne corroboree. The sequence continues at coordinate 200,730,791 of NC_086446.1, forward strand.
GATGATGTTCATCAAAATGAATTATAATCAATTCCTCCGTGGAGATATTCACCAGCAGCAATTGCCTCCAGAAAGTACACAGGGACCTGAGATGGTGGATTCCAGTGGGGACGAATTAATAATCTGTCAGGAGGGGGATGTACACAGGAAAGGGGTGAGGAATCGGACGATGAGGAGGAGGTGGACATCTTGCCTCTGTAGAGCCAGTTTGTGCAAGAAGAGATTGATTGCTTCTTTTTTGGTGGGGGCCCAAACCAACCAGTCATTTCAGCCACAGTCATGTGGCATACCCTGTCACTAAAATGATGGGTTTGTTAAAGTGTGCATGTCCTGTTTATACAACATAAGGTTGGGTGGGAGGGCCCAAGGACAATTCCATCTTGTACCTCTTTTTTCTTTAATTTATCTTTGCATCATGTAATGTTTGGGGCCAATTTTTTTAAGTGCCATCCTTTTTGACACTGCAGTGCCACTCCTAGATGGGCCAGGTGTTTGTGCCGGCCACTTGGGTCGCTTAGCTTAGTCATCCAGCGACCTTCGTGCAAATTTTAGGACTAAAAATAATATTGTGAGGTGTTCAGAATAGACTGGAAATTAGTTGAAATTATGGTTATTGAGGTTAATAATACTATGGGATCAAAATTACCCCCAAATTCTATGATTTAAGCAGTTTTTGAGGGTTTTTTGAAAAAAAACACCCGAATCCAAAACACACTCGAATCCGACAAAAAAATTTCGGGGAGGTTTTGGCAAAACGCGTCCGAATCCAAAACACGGCCACGGAACCGAATCCAAAACCAAAACACAAAACCCGAAAAATGTCCGGTGCACATCTCTATTTTATACTTATACTTTACTATCTAATTCTTTTGAACAGGAACAGAGATGAACTGAATAAGAATTTCCTCTCGGACAGTAACTCTCAGCTTCTAATAAGAGGTCTCAAGTGGCTGCATGCAGTATTTATTTAAAACGTAAAGTGCACCAATTCGGCTGCAACCATTCCTCTTAATATATACACAACCTCACAGCAATACAGTTTTGTAAATATATTTACCTTTGCAATAATCATAAATGTATATTCTTCATATAATGGTTTGTTATATAAGAACAATAAAATTTTAGCCATTGATAATTAAGATAGTCAAGTATAGATCAGCTGTGTTCAAGTCAGAATTATACAAAACATCCCTTTACTGTTTTTCAAGGATATTTTATGTAAGTTGTAAGCAGTGTGATATAATGTAGGTACTGTATATTAGTTGTGTTATTTTCATCTTTAAAGAACAAGTAGTAAAGATTTTGATTATTAGTCACACTAGTTTAAGAAATATTTCACTAGCCTTTTCCAGAAAAATAAAATCTATTTTAGCCCCACCTGTGTTTGCTGTCAGACTGGGCACTACCTGCCATTCTGCTGTGCAAGGAAGGAATACCGGAACTGTGAGTAATTCTGTCTTGCATTCATTGTCATAGTGCTTTTGAGTGTATTATACCTGATTGGAAAAAAGCATTATCCTGGCCTACAAGCTCTTTTTATATATAATAAGAAATGGAGCAGTCCTGTATTGATTACATTTAGGAGTAGAAGCCCCTAGGTAGAGGACTGTACCAATTGTTATACAAGAGAGGCACGTATGATAAAAGTGCAAAAAATGGGCAACCCCTTCAATAAATTTGTTTGCTATGATTCTTCATTTATCATTTCTGTGTGGCACAGGCAATTTACATTAATGTCCCATCAATAGTTTAATTGAAAATTAGTAGCTCATATAATTGCTTTGTGGTTAGGAAGTATAGTGGACACAACACATTAGGAGGAAATGTATGATATCTTCTAAAAGGACAGGTGGAGAAGGGGTGGTCTTCAGGTTGCCGACTGTCGGGATCCCAGCGCACAGTATACCAGCACCGGAATCCCGACAGCCGCCATACCGGCACTTATTCTCCCTCGTGGGGGTCCACGACCCCCCTGGAGGGAGAATAAATAGCGTGACGCACATAGCAGGCAAGTGCAGCGAGCCTGCAAGGGGCTCATTTGCGCGCGCCACGCTGTCGGTATGCCGGCGGTCGAGCTTCCGGCACCGGTATGCTGGTCGCCCGGAGCCCCGCCGCCGGCTTACCATACTACATACATACTACATACATACCATACCATACTACAACCGTGGAGAAGTTATGCATAAGCAACCATCAGCTTCCAGCTATCATTTACCTAGTATATTCTATAAATGATAGGTACAATCTGGCAAGTTTCTATGTACAACTTTTAAAACTCTCCTCTATAGAAAATTTTATACATCTTCCCCTTAGTCCAAAAAATCTTTTTGGTGAAGGGTCACTTACTGTAGTATGCGCAGGCAGTCATTGTAAATTCAAGTCAACACTGCTTGTAGGAACATTTATATTCTTCTTGTCTCCAAGAATAATGTCTAACTGTTTTGCAGAGTGTGGAAACATTGTAGTAATAAGATTAAAAATGAGCAGTAGACTTGGTTTCCTTAGAAGTTATCCTGTAGTCGACAGGCAAGCAAGGAGGATGAGAGAATCCATTATTTTCAAAGTCACTTTTGATACATGTCAGCTGAGATCCTAAGTTCAGAAGTGGTACGCATATATATATATGCCTATTTGTTTCCATTTTATAGCTACATAAATATTAATGGTAATCCAACATCTTTTAATGTATAAAAATATTAGTCTTACAGAATTGACATTTACCTTTAACTATAGATCAATATAATTAGGTATGAGTTTTCAGGAATTCCTGCTATACTCAAGTCATGTGTTTTTCCAGCAATTTTATCTTGTAGAAAAACTATATCCACCACAAGATGGCATCTTGGAAGTTAGCATAATCATAGTCACATAAGTCCCAGCTGGACTTCATCTGCCTCTGTACACTGTTGATATGAAATATGAATATCTCATTATTAGTGTGACTGTACAGAAGCAATTCTGTCTTTCTCTTTTTATTTTTTTTGATTTTGATAACATCTTGCCAAAGCAGTCTCCTTTTCTGTACAAGAAGCAATATCTAGTGACTCACTCTGAACAAATCTTACATTTTGTGAGTAATACCAGTTGACTGTAGTACATAAACTACAATGAGCAATAAATACAGAAATGCTTCAGAAAAGGAAGAGGCAAAGCAAAATATATAAAATATGTCTTAATTTCCATAAGACAGTTTGTTTATTGAAAATCTGTGTAGAACATAACTTACTGTTAACAGCCGTTATAGTGATGAATGGACACTTATGTGTATTTAATTATTGTGGATATTGTTAATTATGTATGTTTCATATGCATGGATATTGCTAATTGGGACAAATAGACCAATTTATAAGCCAAGGGAGTGGATCTGGGACAGTAATCATCTAGTTACCAAATGAATCCTCCATTTTCTGCAAATTATTTAGTACACTTAGGGCGGGGGTGCCTTAATAGATGAGGGGGCCCATATGCACCTCTGCATGGTCCCCTTCCTCTGCATGGCGCAGTAGTCTCTAGCAATGTGCTGGAGTATACTGTGCACGTGCAGGTCTCAAGAAACATGAAGCCAGCCATCATAGCCTATTAAGGGGGGGATGCAGGGCATGCTGTACCCCGGGCACCTCTTTGTCAGGGGGCCCCCTGGCCAGAGCACACTGACATCACTAGATTTACCTCTTATGCAGCAGCAGAACCAGCAGCCATAATGCAAGCAGGACAGTGCAGGCAGAGACACATGTTTCACAATGTACCGACAGAGCTTTCTGACCAGAGGAGAGATAGGAGGGTAAAGAGAGCTGTAAATGACACAGGGATCTCAGCTATCCTTCTCTTTGCTTGGGTGTCTGAGATCTGTGTAACCTGTTATGCAACTAAACCATTTGGGTTTAGAGATAAAGACTCACAAAGAGAGTCACCCTGAGTCCTGTCCCAGGGTGTAAGTAGTACAGGGGCTGCTACTATTCTTGCAAGTGACAAGATAAATTATTTTATTTTTCTATGTGTATTTTAAGGTTAAGTTGTCTTTTTTCCACTATAAGAAAAGTTTATAAAATAGTTGTCTTTCAGTTAGGTGGAGCTATAAACAGTATACAGGCATTATTAAACTATTAGTTAAAACTAATATACACATTTGGATTAAATTTAATATACACACTCTATACCTCCCACCATGACACATTCCAGAAGGGACAATATGCTCTTTACCTGGAATTCTTTCTTAATTTATGATTGCAATCACCTGTGTTTAAACACCTTTCTTATCAATTAAATAGTTCAACACATGTGATGCCAATCATATATTAAGTGGGAAGTACAGGTAGAGAGCCTTTTGTCCCTCCTGGAATGGGACATGTTGGGAGGTATGCACAATTTATATATTCCCGCACCTTCCATCAAGGGCCCCCTGTCTTAAGTGCCCTGGGAACCCCCAAGGCTTAATCTGGCCTTGCCCTGGAGACCAATTTGGCTACTGAGCATGTGGGGTGGCCATTTTGGCTGCAATTTTCACAGTGAGAACAGCACCCAATGCTGGACTCCCAAAAGTTGAGCATTCAAATATGGGTGCAGTGTGGGCAACCCCTGGACCCATGGGCCCATGTGCACTGCATACATTATACCCATTATAGAAATGCCAATGTCTTAAGAGTGTACCCAATCACACCAGGGCATAAAAAATCAGAGGATTTGGTGGTGTTCATTTTTTGCATGACAACACAGACCTATGCATTAGCGGATTTACCGCTATGCTACCAAAGCAGCCACTTAGGTCCCATCTGCTCACCAGTAGTAGTGCCGCCCACCAGCAGTGTCCGCATTAAGCTCTGCCCCCTTTCAGTGAAGTGTGGAAGCTTCCTCTCCTACAGCACCTGGCACCTCTACTCAGATTGCTGAAATCTGGCGTAAGCAATTCACGGAAGCAGTACACCCCACAATTTCCCTTGAAGATTGTCAGTAGCAGCAGCAAGAGACACAAGGCAGCAGATTGGATAAAGCAAGCCAATTGTGCACTACTTGCAACCGCTTCATATCCACTGCTACAGGATGTCTTCAAGCCAGACCACGTAATAATAACTGTTTTTTGGAATCAGCACTGCCCGTGTGAGACTCTTTGGAGGTTTAAATTCCTGCAGCAGTACAGTCAAACTATGTTGCATTAAGCACCAGTTCTTCATGAAAAACTAAAGCCCTCTGGAAATTAGGGAAAAGTATGACTGGAGACAGATGCAAATTTGGCTGTGTTAAGAGAGTGACGCCTCATTAATGGATTATCATTACTAGTCACCTGCTGCCTTTTTTTCTTCTCATCTAAGAAACAGCTCGGTAGGCAATTGGCTTTAGATCTAATAGGTGATATACTGTAACACAAGTGCATAGTGTTTTTGGATATGGACAGATGTACTAAACCTTATTGAATTAATAGTAGTGATACAGTGCAGTGACATAAGACATTCATATTTGTACTCTACAATGTTCATGCAAGTGAAACATTATTAGTAGACTGCGTATGTGCCGTGATCAAGGTGCCGCTGTGATCCCGTTCGCAATCAGGATTTTTTTTGCAAAGTGACTAACAGGAAGTGACCATTTAGAGGTGGTAACAGGGAGTTTATGGGGAGTGGTTGCAAAAATGCAGGCATGTTATCTGCCATCAGCTGCAAGTTCTTATGTACATGTATATGGCACCTGCATCGCCAGTCTGCATAGCCAAAGGGCTACCCTTAAATTTGATATTCCTTATTTTTCATGTAGGCTGTGAATATGTACACAATTGCGAATGAGTTTGCAATGAGTCCGGTGGGCATTTCTTTTAATTTCTGGGTGGCAGCTTCACTTGCTAACATTATCAGCTCCGTAGCCTAGAAAATCACAATTGCATTAGTGTACAACTCTGAATCAAACCCATAGTATGGAGATGTACAGTAGTGTGTGAAGGTAGCATACTGATGTAGTGTTGGGAGGATGTGCATAGAGCCAGTGCAAGGTTTCTTGACACCCTAGGCAAAACTTCAACATCTTAGAAATTCAAAGTGTGTCGCACATAGGCTCATTTTGACCATTTGTATTGTTATGTGTTTGACCTTGTCAACCTGATGCTTTTTGACCATTAAGTGTTCAACCTATTGATTGTTGCCCTCTAGACTGTAAGGCAGACTCAGGGGTGCCCCCCCCCCCCCCCGGGATCCTGGTGCTCTAGGCAGCTGTCTATTGGTAGAGCTGGCTCTGGTTGTGCACTGATATAGTGTGGGGATGTACTGTATTATAGAAGAGTGATGTAGTGTGGGGAGGTTGTGCTGTGATATAGGCCCTAATTTAGAGGTGGTCGCATCGTACCTGCATGGTTATTCACATTGCAGGTGCATCCCAGAAGGATGCGTCCACAACATAATTGACAGTGGTGGGAGTTGGGTGGGCATTCAGCGGGTGTGACAGGCCAAACAGGGCAGCAGCAGGAGCATTTTTGGGGTGGCTGCGTGAAGTCATACACAGCCGCTTCAATTTAAAATATGGTGGTGGACCGCCTAAAAGTGCAACTAGGCTGTGTTGGCAGAGGTCAACCATAATTTGATGCATCTGCAATTACATTACACACATGCTGGGTGGCCACATGACAGGAGCGGATTGGATCAAACGCTTAAGAACCATTCATTCTTTGCAACAAGCGATATCAAGAATTTTACTTGTTGATAAATCTGTCCCTCAGTGATTAATACAATAAATTTTTCAAAAATAACATAATAAACACTTAGAGGGTTATCCAATTATCCCTGATCCGTTTTCAGCCGGTGAAAATGACAGGGTATCGCGATTCATGACCAATGGTCATTATTGCGGTATCCTATTACAGGCTATTTTCATCGGACAAAATCGGACCTGCGTTCACATGAAAACACGTGGGATCGGGTTAAGTCCCCCATCCCATGTGTCATCGCCGCTTCAGCAGCCCGCTTATCACAGATAATACCCGAAGCATAATCTGCGATAAGTGGCAGCATCAGGGGAGAAGCCCACTGAATGTGTGCTAATAGGATAGCCCCGGCATTGACTGGGGGTAATTGGATAC